>NW_028270149.1:21340302-21492177 GCF_037043375.1 Chiloscyllium plagiosum
CCATGTCTTTGAGCAGGGGAAATCATGTCTCACTGCCTTGACTGAGTTTTTTGAAGACATAATGTAGAGGATTGATCGAGGCAGAGCAGTCGACGTGATCTAGAGGAACTTCAGTAAGGCATTCGACAAGAATTGGCATAGTTGACTAGTTAACAAGTTTAGATCACATGGAATACAGGGAGAGCTAGCCATTTGGATAGAAAATTGACTAGAAGGTAGGAGACAGAGGGTGATGGTAGATGTGACCAGTGGTGTGCTGCAGGGTTCAATGCTGAGTCCACTGCTTTTTGTCATTTATATAAATGATTTGGATATGAATATGAGATATGGTTAATAAATTTGCAGATGACACCAAAATTGTTGATGTAGTAGACAGCAAAGAAGGTTACCTCAGAGTACAAGGGTACCTTAATCAGATAGGCCGATGGGCTGAGGAGTGGCAGATGGAGGTTAATCTTGACAAATATGAGGAGCTACATTTTGGAAGAGCAACTCAGGGCAGGACTTACACACTAAATGGTAAGGTCCTGAGGAGTGTTGCTGAACAAAGGGACCTTGGAGTTCATAGTTTCTTGAAAGTAGAGTCACAGTTAGACAGGATAATGAAGGTGTTTGGTAAGCTTGCCTTTATTGGTCTGTGCATTGAGAACAGGGGTTGTGAGGTCATGTTGCGGCTGTACAGAACATTGGTTAGGCACTTTTGGAATACTGAATGCAGTTCTAGTCTCCCTGCTACAGGTAAAATATTGTTAAATTTGAAAGAGTTCAGAAAAGATTTACAAGGGTGTTGTCAGGGCTGGAGGATTTGAACAATTGGGAGAGGCTGCATAGGCTGGGGCTGTTTTCTCTGGAGTGTCAGAGGCTGAGGAAGTTTATAAAATCATGAGGGGCATGGATAGGGTAAATAAGCAAGGTTTTTTTCCCTAGGGTAAGGGAATCCAAAACTAGAGGGCATATGTTTAAAGTGAGTGGGGAAAGATTTAAAAGGGACCTAACGGGCAACATTTTCATGCAGAGCATGGTGTGTGTATGGAATGAACTGCCAAAGGAAGTGATGGAGGACAATTACAACATTTAAAAGGCTTCTGGATGGATATCTGAATAGGAAGGGTTTAGAGGGATATGGACCAACTGCTGGCAAGTCGGACTAGATTAATTTAGAATATCTGATCGGCACAGATGAGTTGGACCAAAGGGTCTGTTTCCGTGCTGTACATCTCTACAACTTTACAACTTGAAGTATGACACTCTATTGGAAGCATACTGTTCTGTTGTTATTAATGGCTTAATGTTAGCCTAGACACTGAAATGCCTGTGAATGTAATGGTTATACATAGAAGTTAGTTTCAATAAATAGCTATTGAATTGTTTTATTATGATTCCATGATATCCACAGCCATTTTCTTGTGCTACTTAAAATAACACATGAAGTAAAACATTATGCTCAAGGCAAATTCACATAATATTGGCATTGGTGAATGTCTGGGATATACATTTCAATATCTCAATACAAAATTAAATGAAGACCAACTGGAAACAACTTTGGACAAGAGAGAATTTGGACAAAGGGAGTGTTCCTCCCACTTCAGCATCATCACTTTCTGTGAGTGTAGACAGATGTACAAATCCATAGACGGGCCATTAACTTGGCAAAACAGAAGTGATTTCTTTTTAATCAAAATTTAAGCTCTTTCAAGATAAAATAAATCACTAAGATTACCTTGTAATGTGTAATGGATCACCAATGTTGTGCACAGGCAGAAGTACACAGCAGTGCCAACAGGTAAGCTCCTCCTGGTTTTCCAAGATCCTCTGGTTGTACAGGTAGATGCCAATGACCCAGCAGTGGCAGATCTAGCAGTTTGAATAGATCTCAATATGGTTATAATTTACAAGTTTCTAACCACACCTACCGTGGCAGAACAAATCACATATGGTGCAATCAAACCAGTCAACAATCTCAGGAATTGGATGCCATCAGAAATTTTAATGGTGTTGTAATATTGCATTCTATGAATGATACAACCCTATTAATTGACTGTCTAAGGAGGTGCATAGTGCACATTCTGATGAAAGGTATCATTTATTGTCATTTATAGCGTTTGGATTTAAAATGGTGAAACATATGTTGGTTACATTTCAGAGGGTTTAAAAAAGCGAAGTGAGACAGCCTTTCCAAAACAGTGACCTAATCTAATATGCTTCATAGGAAGTGGCCGCTAGAGTTTGGAGCGTTAGTGGAAGTTTATTAGCAGTGTGCTAGTTTTAGGGCAGGGATTATAAATGTTGAGGACTATTACTGCGGTTTTCAGCTTAGAAAACCCAGTGATTTAATGGTTTTAAGGCCACTCAGAGGAAATCTGACTGAGGTCAGAAACAAATATAGTTTTGTTTGTAAAAAAAGGAGCATGGATCAATTCAGGGGAAGCGCAATTATCTCCGTTGAAAAGTTTAGCCAGGAGTGTTTGGTTAGGAATCTACAGGTCATTAAAATAGCTGAGTATGAGTAAGCTCTCTGTTTTGTGAATATTCAATGAGAAGAGTTTACAGTCCACAGGAAAGAACTGAGGAAAATCAGCTCCATTGAAATTAATGACTTGATACAGAGAATATTTTTTCTTAATTTGAATCACAGAAGATGACAGCATTGGGGAAGAGGTTAAAGTTTTATTTTGCAGGTTGTTTCAAGATTTTTTTTCTGACAGCTTGGTAGGTTTTACTTGTTCCTCTTTTGTGCAATGAACTTCTGTTCCATTGTTGAAAAAACCCTTAATCTTGTGTGCATGTGTTTCAGTGAGTGACTACTACTCTAACTAAAAGCAAAAAGTGGTCTAATTCTGGGATCTGACCTATGGGCATGTGTACAAACAAATCTATCTGTTTGGGATTTGTTTATCGCTTTGGAAAAAGGGGGATGGTATGTTATGACTCACGATCAGAATTTTAGTGTAACTTTAAGAGATGTGTTCATGATATCATCACTGCATTATAACAGGTGGTGTGAGGGTATGAATATCTCATAATTCATCTTACCTTACATCAGTTAGAGTCATAGAGACATAGCGATGTACAGCACAGAAACAGATGCTTCGGTCCAACTCATCCATGCTGACCAGATATCCCAATCCAATCTAGTCCCACCTGTCAGCACCGGACCCATATCCCTCTAAACCCTTCCTATTCATATATCCATCCAGATGCCTCTTAAATGTTGCAATTGTACCAGCCTTCACCACTTCCTCTGGCAGCTCATTCCAAACCCATACCATCCTCTGCGTGAAAAAGGTGCCTTTTAAGTTTCTTTTATAGCTTTCCCCTCTCACCCTAAACCTATGCCCTCTAGCTCTGGACTCGCCCATCTCAGAGAAGAGACTTTGTCTATTTATCCCATCCATGCCCCTCATGATTTTGTAAACCTCTATAAGGTCACCCCTCAGCCTCCGACTTCCAGGGAAAACAGCCCCAGCCTATTCAACCTCTCCTCAAAGCTCAAATCCTCCAACCCTGGCAACATCCTTGTAAATCTTTTCTGAACCCTTTCAAGTTTCACAACATCCTTCTGATAGGAAGGAGACCAGAATTGCACGCAATATTCCAACAGTGGCCTAACCAATGTCCTGTACAGCCGCAACATGACCTCTCAACCCCTGTACTCAATACTCTGACCAACAAAGGAAAGCATACCAAACACCTTCTTCACTGTCCTATCTATCTGCGACTCCACTTTCAAGGAGCTATGAACCTGCACTCCAAGGTCTCTTTGTTCAGCAACACTCCCTAGGACTTTACCATTAAGTGTATAAATCATGCTAAGATTTGCTTTCCCAAAATGCAGCAGCTTACATTTATCTAAATTGTGGGTGGCACGGTGGCACAGTGGATAGCACTGCTGCCTCACAGCACCAGAGACCCGGGTTCAATTCCCACCTCAGGTGACTCTCTGTGTGGAGTTTGCACATTCTCCCCGTGGCTGCGTGGGTTTGCTCCAGGTGCTCCGGTTTCCTCCCACAATCCATAAATGTGCAGGTTAGGTGAATTGGCCATGCTAAATTGCCCATAGTGTTAGGTGAAAGGGTAAATGTAGGGGAATGGGTCTGGGTGGGTTGCGCTTCAGCGGGTCGGTGTGGACTTGTTGGGCCGAAGGGCCTGTTTCTACATTGTAAGTAATCTTAAATGCCACCTGCCACCTCTCAGCCCATTGGCCCATCTGATCAAGATCCCATTGTAATCTGAGGTAACCTTCCTTGCTGTCCACTATACCTCCAATTTTGGTGTCCTTGACAGTCTACTCAAAGCTCTGTTGTAACTAGCTATTTAATATTAATCTCTGTGTGTCTGAGGGATGAAATGTTTGCATATAATCATTGTCATAACTGTCTACTGGATTCTTAATTACCATGATATCCATGCTCAGCTTCTTCTGCTTTGGCAGATAAATAGAATATTTCCACATTAGGTAAAACACCTTGTTGGCACACATTGGTCTCTGTTTCACTTGTTTAACAACTTGATTACCTTGGTACTGATTACTGTCATTCAACATTACCACAGGACCACTGATTCCAAACATGAATCAAAAACACTTAAGGAGACAAATCAAAATGACAACCATGCAACCCAGACTCCAGGACCATCATCCCAACTTCACATGTTCAAAATATGATGCTTAAGGTGGGTTGCCAGTATGACTGACCATCCCTGTCACAACCATAATATATCAGTATAAGCTAGTTGGGTTGAATGACCTGTTGATAAGTTGTGCATTATTTGCAGTTCTAAATGAAACTATGTCAAGCTTCCTGTGTTGTTTTTAACCACCATGGTATGGCACATTGGATAAGGCAATCCATTTACTCAGAATGGAGCCAGTTTATGCAGAGTAGGTGATAGAAAGGCATTGAAAGAAAATGAAATGGGGTGATTGTTGTTATCTCAATTACTTTTTGGACTAAGTTTGGAGTCCTTCACATGGCAATTCCAGTATATACCTGATGCACATATCACCCTGCTGTAATTGTTAATCCACTGCTGAGCGATATGTGCATTGTGCAAACCTGATGCATTAAAACTCACAGAGCCTCAATGGCAATTGTTAAAGGACCATTCAAAAGATAGATGTTGAAATGCACAAATGTTCCAGCTGGCCTCCCAAAACTCCTTCTGACTGTTGCTAATCATTCTGTGCGCACACCATCCAGTTATCAGAATGTTTGGCCCGCTATCACTTTCACAATGGTGCACTGCTGTGTGGCAGAAGCACTGACCTGTTTCAGCCAAGAGATGTACTTTAAGTGTACAATTTCAATGTATCCCTGTGACATACATAGGGCTATGATTGCCATTTGAAGACATAACCATGTGGCTCATGCTCCACTAATGCTCTGACCAATTGCAATAGTGACTGAGGGACTGGCAAAGTTGTTAGTTGTTTTTGGAAAGGAGATGCAGGAATTAGGATCTCAAAATATCTCCCACCTCGTAAGCCTGTTCTGTCAGTTGGAAACCTGAATGTTATAATTAACTCCTTGGAATATATGCCTCATTTCAGATTGACAATTGTTAATTATTGCTGAAAAGCGTGACATTGGAAAAAGCACAGCAGGTCAGGCAGCATCCGAGGAGCAGGAGACCCTTCAGGCTTATGCCCAAAACATCGACACTCCCATTCCTCGGATGCTGCCTGACCTGCTGTGCTTTTCCAGCGCCACACTTTGCAACTCTCACTCTCCAGCATCTGCAGTCCTCACTTTCTCCTAATTGTTAACTATTAGAATGTTGTCACTTTCTAATCGTCATCAAAAGTGTTCAGCACCATTTACCACTCCTTGGATACTGAAGCAGTCCACATCCAAATGCAACAGGATCTGGACAATATCCAGGGTGTATCTTCCAAGTAGCAAGTAATATTCACACCACATAAATGCTAGGAAATGATCTCCAATAAGATGCAATCTAAACCATTGACATTCAATGGTGTTACAATCACTAAATCCTCCACTGCAAAAACCCTTGGCATTACTATTAACTAGAAACTGTTCTGGCTAGCCATAGAAATATAATGGTGGCAAGAGCAGGTCAGAGGCTCGGAATCCAGTAGCAAATAACTCACTTCCTGACTCTTATAAGCCGGTCAGCCATTTAAAAGGCAGAAGTCAGAAGTGTGATGGAATTCTCCCCACTTGTCTGGAGGAATACAGCTCCAATAATATTCAAGAAATTTGACAACCTCCAGGCAAAATCATCTACTTGATTGACACCACATCCACAAGCATCCACTCCCTCCCCAGTTAATGCTTCATAGCAGCAGTGTGTATTATTGACAAGATTTACTGCAGAAATTCACTAAAGATCCTCACTCAGCACCTCCCAAGCCGATGACCATCTTCATCCAGAAAGACAAGGTACCAGATACCTGGGAACATCAAACCACTCACCCTCCCGACTTGGAAATATATTGCTGTTCTCCATTACCGGATCAAAATTGTGGAAGGTCCTCCTTCAGGGAATTGTGGGTTAAACTACAGTACATCAACTGCGGTGATTCAAGAAGGCAGCTCACATCCTCTACCTTCTCAGGGGCAACTAGGGATGGGCAATAAAGGTTGGCCAGCCCACGATGTCCACAACACATTAGTGAGTTAACAAAAATCATAACACGTGATTCAAAATTTAACTTTTCAATAAATTAATTGAACTACAACAGAGAAATACTTTGTCTTTCCCTTGCTGTTTTTGACTGTTAAAATGTTCTAAATGAGGATGAAATGTCAATGTGTAAATTGTCATCCATATTTTGACCTCTTGTATGCACAGATTGTCTTTGGGTAGTATTTACTTTGGGTCCAGGAAGGGGAGTGGTGCAGAGGAAAGGTTTTTGAATGGAAAACCTCAAAGTATGTATTGAACCCAGTCAAAATTAAAGGCAGTATGTCATGAATGTTTTCTAAATGGTTTTCACCCGATAATTCCAGATTGAGATCAGCTGCTTGTCAGCTGGGAATGTAGGGACCAATAATGTCCTCCATGATCTTAAAACCTATTTAAAACTCAATTAAAATGAAAAGAGGCAGCCCTTTTATTGAATAGCACCCTTACTGAATACCACAGAGTGGAAGGGTTATATTTATAGGGGATTCAATTTTAAGGGGAGTAGATAGGTAATCCTATGGTCAAAAACGAGACTCCTGAATGGTATGTTGCCTTCCAGGTGCACAGGTTAGGGATATTTCAGATCGGTTGCAGGGCATTCTGAAGGGGAAGGGTGAACAGCCATCTGTCATGGTGCATACAGGCACCAATGATATCAGTAAAAATGGGATGAGGTCCTAAAAGCAGACTTTAGGGACTTAGGAGCCAAGGTAAAAAAGTAGGACCTCAGAGGTAGTAATCTCAGGATTGCTACCAGTGTCACGTGCTAGTCAGAGCAGAAATAAAAAAATAGGCAGCCTGAGTGCGTGGCCTGAGAGATGGTACAGGAGGGAGGGATCCAGATTTTTGGGACATTGGGATTTTTCAGTTCTGGGGGAGATGGAATTATTACAAATTGAACGGTCTACACCTGGGCCGGACTGGAACCAATGTCCGAGGAGGTGCTTTTGCTAATGCTGTTGGGGAGGGTTTAAACTAATGTGGGAGTGGCATAGGAACCAAATGAGGAGATTAATAGACAGTAAGGAGCTAGTAACTAAAGCCTGTAAGGAATGTTATGAAGTTAGCATGACTAAGGGGAAGAGGATGCAGGGAGCAAATGATGAATGCTAAGGGACTGGTGGTCTGAGGTGCGTTTGTTTTAATGCAACAAGTGTAGTAGGTAAGGCAGATGAAATTAGGGCTTGGATAATACCTGGGTGAATGATGTTATTGCTATTACTGAGACTTGGCTAAGGGAAGGGCAAGATTGGCAACTAAATATCCCAGGATATTGATGTTTCAGGCAGGATAGAGAGGGAGATAAAAGGTGTTAGTGGCCAGAAAGTATATCATAGCTGTGCTGAAGGAGAGCACTATGGAGAACTCGAGCAGGGAGTCAATATGGGCAGAGGTCAGAAATAGGAAGAGTGTAGTAAAAGTGTTGGGGCTGGTACTACAGGTTTCCTAACAGCGAGGGTGAGATAGAGGTACAAATATGCAAACAGATTATGGAAAGATATAGCAGCAACAGGGTGGTGATGATGGGATATTTTAATTTTCCCAACATTGACTCGGATTCACCTGTTGTTAGAGGTTTAGATGAAGCAGAGTTTGTAAGGAGCATCCAGGAGGGTTTTCTAGAGCAGTATGTAAATAGTCCAACAAGGTAAGGGGCCATATTGGACCTGGTGTTGAAGAATGAACCTGGCCAGATGATAGAAGTTTCTGTAGGGGATTACTTTGGGAATAGTGATCACAATTCTGTAAGTTTTAGAATACTCATGGACAAAGATGAGAGTGGTCCTCAAGAAAGAGTGCTAAATTGGGGGAATTATACAAAAATTTGGCAGGAGCTGGGAAATGTTGATTGTGAGCAGCTGTTTGAAGTTAAATCCATATTTGATATGTCGGAGGCTTTTAAGGAGGGATTGATTAGAGTGCAGGACAGACATATCCCTGTGAAAATGAGAGACTAAAAATGGCAAGAATGGGGAACCATGGATGACAAGTGAAATTGTGAGACTAGCAAAGAGAAAAAGAAGAAGCATACATAAGGTATAGGCAACTGAAGGCAGACTTTAGCAGAGTATCAAGAATGTAGGACCAATCTGAAATGAGGAATTAAGAGGGCTAAATTAGGTCATGAAATATCTTTACCAAACAGGGTTAAGGAAAATCCCAAAGCCTTTTATTCATATATAAGGAGCAAGAGGGTAACGAGAGAAAGGGTTGGCCCACTCAAGGACAAAGGAGGAAAGTAATGTGTGGAGTCAGAGAAAACGATTGAGATTCTTTATGAGCACTTTGCATTGGTATTCACTGAGGAGAGGTACATGGCGGATGTTGTGGTTAGGGATAGATGTTTGGATTACTTGAGGTCAAGTCAGCATAAGGGGGGAGGAAGTGTTGGGTATTCTAAAAGGCATTAAGGTGGACAAGTCCCCAGGTCCAGATGGGATCTATCCCAGGTTACTGAAGGAAGCAAGAGAGGAAATAGCTGAGGCCTTAACAGATATCTTTGCAGCATCCTTGAACACAGGTGAGGTCCAGAAGGACTGGAGAATTGCTAATGTTGTCCCCTTGTTTAAGAAGGGTAGCAGGGATTATCCAGGTAATTATAGAACGGTGAGCCTGGTGTCAGTGGTAGGGAAGCTGCTGGAGAAGAAACTGGGGGTTAGGATTTATTCCTATTTGGAAGAAAATGGGCTTCTCAGTGATAGGCAACATGGTTTTGTGCAGGGAAGGTCATGTCTTACCAACTTAATAGAATCATTTAAGTAAGTGACAAAGTTGATTAATGAGGGAAGGTCTGTAGACATCAAAAACAGACTTCAGTAAGGCTATAACCAGCTAAGAGAAAGTGAGGATTGCCGATGCTGGCGATCGGAGTCAAAGAGGGTGGTGCTGGAAAAATACAGCTGGTCAGGCAGCATCAGAGCAGCAGGAGAATTGATGTTTCGAGCATAAGCCCTTCATCAGGACTGAAACATTGATTCTCCTGCTCCTCAGATGCTGCCTGACCAGCTGTATTTTTCTAGCACCACACTCTTTGACTTCTGTAAGGCATTTGATAAGGTAGGCTGATGGAGAATGTGAAGTCGCATGGGGTCCAGGGTGCACTAGTTAGATGGATAGAGAACTGGCTGGGCAACAGGAGAAAGAGAGTAGTAGTGGAAGAAAGTTTCTCAAAATAGAGAACTGTGACCAGTGGTGTTCCACAGGGATCCGTGCTGGGACCACTGTTGTTTGTGATATATATAAATGATTTGGAGGAAGTATAGGTGAGCTGAATAGCAAGTTTGCAGATGATTTAAGATTGTTGAAGTAGCAGATACTGAAGGGGATAGTCAGAATACAGCAGAATGTAGATAGACTGGAGAATTGGGTGCAGAAATGGCAGATGGTTTTTAATCCGGGCAAACATGAGGTGATGCACTTTTGAAGATCCAATTCAAGAGCGAACTATACAGTAAATGGAAATGTCCATTGTTCCCTGCAGGTGGTAACGCAGGTCAATAGAGTGGTCAAGAAGGCATATGGTATGCTTTCCTTCATCGGATGGGGTATTGAGTACAAGAGTTGGCAGGTCATGTTACAGTTGAATAGGTCTTTGGTTCAGCCACATTTAGAATACTACATATAGTTCTGATCGCCGCATTACCAGAAGGATGTGGATGCTTTGGAGAGGGTGCAGAGAAGGTTCGCCAGGATGTTGCCTGGTATGGAGGGCGCTAGCAATGAAAAGAAATTGTGTAGATTAGAAGTATTTTCATTAGAAAGACAAAGATTGAGGGGGATCTGATTGAGGTCTACAAAATCAGAGAGGTGTAGACAGGGTGAGTAACAAAAAGCTTTTCTCCCCAGATTGAGGGACCAATTACTAGAGGTCATGAGTTCAAAGTAAGAGGGGAAAAGTTTAAGGGAGATATGGGTGGAAAGTTCTTAACGCAGAGAGTGGTGGGTGCCTGGAATGCATTGCCTGCAGAGGTGATAGGGGCAGGCACGATAGTGTCATTTAAGATGTATCTAGACAGATACATGAATGGGCAGGGAGCAGAGGGATAACGATCCTTAGAAAATAGGCAACAGGTTTAGGTAAAGAATCTGGATCAGCGCAGGCTTGGAGGGCTGAAGGGCCTGTTTCTCTGCTGTCATTTTCTTTGTTCTTTGTTCTTTTGTCCTGAGATGAAACCAGTTGCCAGTCCCCTTAACTTTGTTAAAAACCAAAGTGAATAGACTAGAGACAGGCTTAAAAAATGGAAAGTGTTGAACATTCCTGCCTGTCCTCAAGTGATCTGGGGGCTTGGGGGATTAAAATCCACCATGACCACCTTGACATCAGCAACAAGATCCACATCTCCTTCCACCCCTCATCTCAGGCCAATCCTGTTGTACCAAAAAAAAATTACAGAATAAACATTTTAGTTGCCCAAAGAGTTTGTCTTTCAGCTGTTCTTCAGCACTTTTGTAATAAAAGCATTTGAGCTGGTCTCATCAGAGAATATTCTATTCGTAGAGGTGACTGAAATGTACATATACATCCAGTGAAACTGAGTACATGATACATGATCAGGCTGCACAATATGAATTCCACTCATTCATTGAGAGCTCTCAGTCTCTAATATGTGTCAGCTGAGAATCATGACCCCACTCTAACAGTTGAACATAACTACTGAAATGACATTGGCTGACTTTTACAGTTATACTGTTGCTAGGATCTGTGCAATTCACTGAAATTATGCACTACATAAACAAAAGCAATTTAAATACAATGGTGCTTCGTTCAAATTGGGAGATTGATTTTAAACAGATTGAGTTGAAAAAATATTAATTTTTGCCTGAAAATGCTAGTTCTATCCATGGTGTGGGCTGTTTTGTATGTGTGTCTATATGTCCATGTAGTACATATACAGTTGCAGGGGTGTGTTTCTGGAACTGCACTCACTCTAAACAATCAAAAGTAGAATCACTCTGTTTGTGATGCCAGTGAAATGGTGGGAACTGAATATTTCATGGCTTTCACCTTGATTATATGCTCAAAGACATTTTTAATATATTTGTTCATGGAATATAGGCATTGTAGGCCAGTATTTATTGTATATCCATAATTGCCCAGTGAACTGTTAAGTCAACCACATTGTTGTGAGTCTGGCATCACATGTATATGAGACCAGGTAAGGATATCCTCCCCTAAAGGACATTAATGAACTCAATAGACCTTTATGATAGGGGTTACATGGTTACTATTAGACGAGATTTTAATTCCTGAATTTATTGAAAACACTTTATGAAAGTTGTTCTTCTTCAATGTTCCATTAAACCCGAGAAGCAGCAGCTCACCTTTGGAGTTGACAGCGTGTGAGAGATCCTTAATCCACTTGCAACACTGGATCCAGACACACCTCCGACTGCTACGGTCACTGACCACCTCTGCTGCTTCTATCCATACATCCTTTCCCACTTAGGATGGTCTTGTGTTGCTTTTCTATGGAAAAGCATCTTTTCTGACCCAGTCATGCCCTGCTGAAGAACATCTGGAGAGGTTTTGTTGAATCTGCTGCTGAGACAGGGAACACAGTGCAAAGCCATGGATGGCCTGGATGGTACTGTTTGAAATACTGAAGAGGTACCTTTCAAATATGGTGCCTGGAAATTGGAGTCTGGCAAGGGCCAGGCCATGGGGCCAAACCTCCTGCCCATTAGTCATTAAAACTTGGCCTTTAACCCACACATTCATATGTAATGTGCTTAAAAGAGGACAAAATCTTGGAGCAGAAGTAGTCCATTCAGCCCATTGCGTAGGCTCTACTATTCAATGAGATTAGGGCTGAATTGATAATCCTCAACGCCACTTTCCTGTCTTTCTCCATAACCCTTGATTCCTTTACTGATTAAAAATCTGACCATATCAATCTTGAATATACTTAATGACCTTCTGCGGTAAAGAATTCTACAGATTCTCTCCCCTTTGGGAGAAGAAATTCCTCTTCATTCCTCGTTCTGTGATTATTCCCTCCGGTCCAGACTCTCCCACAAGAGAAGCAACCTTTCCATATCTAAACTATGAAGTCCCCCGAGAACATAATCTATTTCAATGAGGTCGTCAGACATTCTTCTAAATTCCAAGGTGTAACAGGCCCAGCCGATTCAACATCTCCTCATAAATCAGTCCCTTCACAACAACTACCTGCAGCCGAGTGTGTAATCCACAGTCCCAACCCGCCCCTTTCCACATCTGCCTCCACACCTTAGAAAAGAAAATTCCATCTGTTAATTCTGTTTCTCCCTCCATGGATTATGCCTGACCTGTTGAACATTTACTGGTCTTATTTCAGGTTTCCAGCATCCTTAGTATATTGCATTGCTATAAATCATTCAAAACACATTTGGATCACGAGCACTGGTTTAAAACAATTGGGTTGAATCCATAGGAAAAACAACACTGGTCAATTTTAATGCTACTTTTTGTGGGATGGAGGTGGTGCAGTGGTAATGTCACTGGACCCAGTAATTCAGAACAGAAAAGGGACAAGCAGGAGTTTGGAAGAACACAGCAAGCCAGGCAGCATCAGGAGGTGGAGAATTCAACATTTCGGGTATACCTAGTAATTCAGAACACTAGTCTAATACCCTGAAGACCAGGGTTTGAATTTCACCAGGAGTGGTCTTGTGTTGCTTTTCTAAGGAAAAGCATCTTCCCTGCACCCAGTCATGCCCTGCTGAAGAACATTTGGAGGGGTATTATTGAATCTTGTCCCAGGGAGCACAGTGCAAAGCCATGGATGGTCTGGAGGGTACTGATTGAAATACTGAATGGGTGCCTTTCAAATATGGTGCCTGGAAGTTGGAGTCTGGCAAGGTCTCCAGGGGTGAGGGTTGGTGGCGGGGAATGAAAACACACATACCTAGAAGCCACTCCTCAGTGAAGACTCCATCTGTCTCAGCAGCAGAGCAACAGCCACCCAGAGAGAGAAAAGATCCATTTTGACTTGTAAGGCTTATCACTGTGGAAGAAGCCAGCCCTATGTCGGACAGGTAGGAGATTCCAACAGCCCAGCTTGGGCATGTGGATTAGATTAGATTCCCTACAGTGTGGAAACAGGCCCTTCGGCTCAACAAGTCCACACCAACCCTCCAAAGACCCATTTCCCTCTGACTAAAACACCTAGCACTATGGGCAATTTAACATGGCCAATTCACCTGACCTACACATCTTTGGATTGTGTGGAGGAAACCGGAGCACCCAGAGAAAACCCACGCAGACACAGGGAGAATGTGCAAACTCCACACAGACAGTCGCCCGAGGCTGGAATCAAACCTGGGACCCTGGTGCTGTGAGGCAGCAGTGCTAACCACTGAGCCACCTTGCCAATGATTGTTGCATATAATATCTTTTCTTAGACAGATACGGATTAACAACTGTGGGAGTTTGGGAAATGCTCACATGGTATTTTTTAATAAGGAATATTTTGTTAATAAAGTTGTGTTGAACTGGAAACAGTGTCCCTTTGTCCACCTCACTGACCAGAGCGATTGAGTAAAGTGGTATTATTGCATAAACTGGTCAAAGTGTCCAAAGCACAACAACAAAGAATAATATTCAGTTCCCTTCATTCACTAGAAATCTTCCTACCTAACCCATTCCATCCTCATTTCCATTGAAATGCTACGGTACTGTTAAGTGTTGCTTTTTGATCTTCTTCCTGCCTCTCTCCTCCTGACTCCACATATGCCCAAGCCAACACTCTATGGTTTGTTCCTGAACACTCTGACTCTCAACAGACCTATCACTGAAGGGAATACATTCTCAGCTATCACAGCTTGCATGTATAAAGCAGCTTTAATGTCCCTTTTGTGCCCAATGCTCAATATCTTGGAAATTGTTCTTTTTTTTCTGATGCTTCATTACAGATTGAAAAGCAATCTTGCCTTACCTTAATATTCAATTAAAAGAGCCATGAGCTAATACTTCACAAAATAAGTTGTTGCTTTTAAAATCATAGTTGGGGCATAATATATCACAGTTCACAATTGTTGCTAGGAAACCATTATTCTTTGCTTTCTATGCATTGTACAAGAAATGCTTCCCTCTGTGTTAATCAATGGTTTAATTTAAAAAATTATTCCCTAAAGATGAAGAGACTTCTTCAAAGCTGGTGCATGAAAGGACATGGTAATGATATATTACAAAATTGCTGATCACGCCAAAACCTTTGAAAACTAAACACACACATGCATGTGGTGCACAGACAACACACACACATGCACATGCTCACACATATAACACACAATTGCGTGCACACACACGCACACATGTGCACACGTGCACACACACACACACAGACTTGCACACATAACTCACAACACACACTTGCAACTCACAACACACACAGACACACACAATACACATGTACACACACACGAGCACACACATTTTGAAATACAGCTCTTCAGAATACACAAAATGTTTCAATTTTTAATGCTGCTTTGAAGATTAATGAAGCATTTTATTTCTTTTTGCCATTTCAGGATTGTAGGAAAGTACTAAATGATTTACTTAATTAAGAAAGAATGGTTCCACATTTTCGTTTCTCAGGCTGACTTGATCAGTGAAGCACTGCCTTTTTGGCAAAACTTGGATCTTTCTCATTAATGATCGGTTGATGCACTCAAAGGCTAACTGTGAAAGTATGGATTTAAGTACTTGCAGTCTTAGTTCAGAAACTTCATGTATGTAAGTTTTCCAAATAAATCCTGTACTTTGATGGCAACAGTGGTAAACACACATCTCCAAGTTGAGATGGTGGTTGAGTGGTAATGACACCATATTCATAATCCCTAGACCTAGGTCAATGTTTTGGGAATGTGGGATAGAAGATTCCTATTTTCAGCTCATGTTTCAGTGAGTATGGTTCATCGTACCTGATCTGCTGTGATATTTTTTCTCATGCCATCTTCCACTCTTCACTTCATTAATTATGCAATCAAGGTCTTGGGTGGGTTTTTGATGAATCGTGTGGCTGGAGAGGCTTTAAATGCTCACCACTACCAGAATATTCTGCCATTCATTCCGCTGGTGTACTGAAAGCCCAACTGTACAGCACTTTAGATGCTGCAAGCCAGGGACAAAATGTGCCTCTGTGGTCTTCAAGGACACAGCATAGAGCAAAGGAAAATTCACTCCACCTTCTATGGACAGGGATGGCACAGTGGCTCAATGATTAATATTGTTGCCTCACAGCACTAGGAACCCAAGATCGATTTTACCCTCAAGCAACTCTCTGTGTGAAGTTTGCACATTCTCCCCATGCCTACGTAGGTTTCCTACATGCTCTGGCTTCCTCCCACAATCCAAGTATGTGCAGGTTAGGTGGATTGGCCATGCTAAATTGCCCATAATATCCAGGATTGTGTAGGCTAGGTAGATTGGCAATGAGAAATGCAGGGTTTGACGGGATTGTGGGGAATGGGTCGGGATGGAGTTATCTTTGGTCCTGGGGAGCCAAATGTCTTGCTTCCACAGGGATTCTATGACAGCAGTGGTGAAGAGAACGGCAGTTTTTTTTCCTGAAAACTTCCAAAACATCACCAAACCAAGCAAGCCTGGACCTGAAGTGCAGCACAGATCAGTGTTGTGTGCTGAAATGAGATACCAAGCGACCCAGGAAGATTTCCTTTGCTCTGTAAGTATAATTATCAACATCTTCTCTCTGCCAAATGAGAACAATACCTGTTTTTTTTTGTTGTAAAATCTTCTGCTCAATGTGTCGTGTGAGGTTGGCCACATTAACAACAACCTAGGTACCTTTCAGTCTTCAGGACTCAGCACTGAGTTTAACAGTTTCAGAATGATGCCATCCTCCTCCTTGTTTGTGGTACACTCCAACCTTCCTGCTGCACCTCTCATTTTGTATGGGTTGTTCCCAGCACAGCCAACCTATTTTCCAACATTCATACATCTTTTTCAGAACTATCACCCTCTTATCATCAGCAATCCCTTTGCTTGCCTCACTTTTCTTTCTCTCCCTGTCTCGACACCATCTCTGTGAAATTCTATTCACTCTTTCTCCTATTCCACCCACATCACCAGCATAAATACCACCCTCTCCCAGATGCTTTCAGTTCTGATGTTGGGTCAATGGACTCAAAACATTAACTCTGTTTTTCTCTCCACAGATGCTGCCAGACCTGCTGAGTTTCTCGAGCACTTTCTGTTTATGCTTCAGATTTCCAGCATCCACAGTTCATTGTTTTATTGTCTGGTTTTCAGTTTGTTGGTTGTTGACTTCATTGATATGTTTGTATGCACTTGGATGATTTTCCATGGTATTAGTGTTGTGGTGTTTTGACTTTGCTCCTGTCCCCTAACATTAGCTATCTTGGAGCGGTTATGTGCTGCTTGTGGACCTTAACTTTCAGTTAAAATTTTGAGACTTGGCGTAACTGTGTTCCTGCTCAAACATTGGGGGAATATCAACATTGCTAAGTGCCTGTTCTGTGCTCATTTGGCTTGGGCCGAGGCCACTCAACTTCAGAGGATTCACGTCCTCCAATTTTCTCTTCAGTAAGAGAGAATAGCTATTTTCAATGTCACGTAGCGTACATCATAAAATATTATTTTATCAGTTATGCAGCCAGATTCCAAGGTAATGTTCCAGATCTTATATTAACACTCTGATGTTTTGCTTCATTATTGCTTTCATTATAAATGTGTATCAGTGTAAGTCCTTTATTTCTGAGTCCTGATTTCACAAAAGTGTCAAAAACTTGATTGATGAAGCATGATGAAAGAATCTCAGGTGACATATTTACAATCTACCTTGCCCTTGGATGACTGTGGACATTTTGAGTCCCCCAGGTGAATGAACTTCTTGGAAAAGACACATTTCCTGTTTATTTTTTTTGTGATCTCCTGCTATCTGCTTGTTAAGGAACCTTAAAACTCTCCAATTTTAATTCTGTCAAGAAGGCACTTTCTACCCATGTGCCGTGCCAAGATAAAGCTTTATGTTCAGGGATTGACATTCCTGAAGGGACAGTTTACATTACAGGTGGTTCTCCTATAGCACATCTTTCTACAACATGTGTTGGCTATAACATGACACCAGCCCCATTATTTAAATGGTGCCGACATTGCACGATTTTCTTATAAAGATCGCACGGGAACCAAACTATGGTGTTATAAGAGAACTACCTGTACATTGAACTGAACATGTAAAGGAATCTGTGGCATTAACTACAGAGCAAAAATAAATTGTACACTATCCATTTCCTGTTGCTCCTATAGTTGCCTGATGTCGAATTTCCGTGTAGATGGGGATGTTTACTTTTTGAAAGGATTTCTTAGCCTGGATTTTACGGTTCCACACTGATGGGTTTTATGAGGAGTAGGTTCTTAATAATGGGACCTTAATAATGGTGGTGGGTCAGTAAAATTCTGCCAAATAATAAAGCTTTAACTTGCCACTGTCAGTATTATACAGGTCGTGAGATGGTAACTCACCCACTTCACCAGAGCCAGGTCAATGTGTCTCAGTGTGATCCTCAGCCACAAACGTATCACAGTTTCTAGGTGTGTTGGTACTGCTTTTAGTCCAACTGTTGCAGATAACACTGCTGGTGGCTACCTGATTGGTGGGCAGCTCTGGAAGTCAAGACTTCCTACTGAGACAATAACTTAAGTCTTGCCTTAGAGTAAATAACGATGAGACAGCTGTCAATATTAGGGAACAGGATCTCTCTACTGATTCATTTCTTACTCATTTATTTCAAGGGATGAGGGTATCACTGGCTAAGCCAGCATTTATTGCCCATCCCTAGTTGCCCAGAGGGTGGTTAAGAGTCAACCACATTGCTGTGGGTCTGGAGTCACATGTAGGTCAGACCAGGTAAGGATGGCAAATTCCTTCCTTGAAGGCTATTAGTGAACCAGAATGGTTTTTTTCCAACAATTAACGATGAATTCCCAGCCACCATTAGACTTTTACTTCTTGATTTTACTGAGTTCAAATTACACCATGTGCTGTCGCGGATTCAAATCCGGGTTCCCAGGACATGACCTGAGTCTCTGGATGAACAGTCTAGCAATAAGATCATGAGGCCATTGCCTCCATTGTAAGTGGGGAATTGATGCTAGTCGAGGCCATTTCACCCAGTGACAATAGACAATAGACAGTAAGAGGTGCAGGAGTAAGCCATTCGGCCGTTCGAGCCAGCACCACCATTCATTATGATCATGACTGATCACCCACAATCAGTATCCTGATCCTGCCTTATCCCCATAAAGTGAAATCTAACCTCATGCATCAGCTGTGTCAGACAGTTGTGGTTTTAATTCCTCTGCCAGATACCGACACGCAGGATCCAGGCCAACACTGCACTGTAGCACTGTGCTGGAGGAATGAAACATTAAACTAAAAGTCTGTCTGCCCTTTTGGGTGGGTGTGAAAGATCCCATGACACTATGCAATGAAAGAATATATTGGCACTAGAGTGGGTGCAAAGGAGGGTAGGTTAATTCTGAAATTGAGAAGGTTACTTTATGAGGAGAGGTTGAGTAAACAGGGACTATACTCATTGAAATTTAGATGGGGGATCTTCGAGAAACATAAAATGATGAAGGAAATCATTAAGATAGAAACAGTGGGGTTCTTTCCATTGGTAGGTGAAACCAGAACCAGGGGCATTACCTCAAAATAAGGGAGAGCAGGTTAAGGACTGGGTTGAGGAGGAACTTTTTCACTTAAAGAGTTGTGAATCTGTGGAATTCCCTGCCCCGTGAAGCAGCTGAGGCTACCTCGTTGAGTGTTTTAAGGCAAAGACAGATAGATGTTTAAACAGTGAAGGAATTAAGGGTTATGGTGAGTGGGCGGGTAAGTGGAGCTGAGTCCACAAAAAGATCAGCCACAATCTTATTGAATAGGAGAGCATGCTCGTTGGACCAGATGGTCTACTCCTGCTCTTAGTTCTTATGTTCTTATGTACTATTGCAAAGAAGAGCAAGGGTGTGCTCGCTCGTGTCCCAGCAGTATTTATCTCCCACTGTACATGATAAAGCAGATTGTCTTTTCCTTCTCATTTTGTTGTTTATCTTGCTGAGTTTCTTATGTGACAATTGTGAACTGTACACTGTTGTTCATAAAATGCACTGGAATATCTTGAGCTGTGAAAAGTGCTGTATAAATGCAAGTCTTTTTTTCTTAACTTCAAGCCAACTAACAGTTGACCAGTCTTACCAATATGGCTCTGGTGTAGCACAATCTCTGAATATAATGATCCCATTTAAATTCCATCTAACAGGAAATGTTAATTATACTAGGTCTGCATGGTAATGAATCCTGAAAATCCATCTTTTATGCTTTTCCATCTCAGAGAGGCTTATAACTAAACTCATTTTTTGGTTCATTGCAAGATATCTATTTGTATAATTCCTTCTTCTGTACAGATCACCAATTCTTTCTGATGCTTTCATACTTGCTACAATTGCAAGAAATCAGAACAATATGCCAGTCAAATAAATTAAGATAAAATTACATGCATTCCTTAAATTGTTGCTTGCAAACATTTAATTATGCCATTATGGACATTATAGGACCAACATGGTGAATGCAAAACTCATCAAGGAGCCTCAGTACCCACTGCTTATACCCAGAGATCATCATCTGGTCACTGCTCTTTAAAGGGACTTGTTTCTTTTGCCCCTGCTGGAAACATAACTAGATATGAACATGTGTTTGTGCAGTGTGTACAGGAAGCTTTTCTAACTCAGTATATGTAGATTGCCCGACCAGAGGGGAGGCCATATTGGATTTGGTACTTGGTAACGAACCGGGACAAGTGATGGGCTTGTTAGTGGGTGAACATTTTGGTGATGGTGACCACAATTCTGTGACTTTCACCTTGGTTATGGAGAGAGATAGGTGCGTGCAACAGGGTAGGTTTTACAATTGGAGGAAGGGTAAATACGATGCTGTAAGACAGGATCTGAGGAGCATAAGTTGGGAGCATAGGCTGTCAGGGAAGGATGTCGTGGAAATGTGGAACTTTTTCAAGGAACAGATACGACGTGTCCTTGATATGTATGTACCTGTCAGGCAGGAAAGAGATGGTCGTGTGAGGGAACCGTGGTTGACGAGGGAGGTTGAATGTCTTGTAAAGAAGAAGAAGGGGGCTTACATAAGGTTGAGGAAACAAGGTTCAGACAGAGCATTGGAGGGATACAGGATTGCCAGAAGGGAGCTGAAGAAAGGGATTGGGAGAGCTAAGAGAGGGCTTGAAAAATCTTTGGCCGTTAGGATCAAGGATAACCCCAAGGCATTTTATGCGTATGTGAGAAACATGAGAATGACAAGAACGAGGGTAGGTCTGATCAAGGACAGCAGTGGGAGACTGTGTATTGAGTCGGAAGAGATAAGTGAGGTCTTGAATGAGTACTTGTCTTCAGTATTTACAAACGAGAGGGACCGTATTGTTGAAGAGGAGAGTGTGAAATGGACTGGTAAGCTAGAGGAGATACTTGTTAGGAAGGAAGATGTGTTGGACATTTTGAATAATTTGAGGATAGACAAGTCCCCCGGGCCTGACGGGATATATCCTAGGATTATGTGGGAAGCAAGAGAGGAAATTGCAGAGCTGTTGGCAATGATCTTTTCGTCTTCACTGTCAACAGGGGTGGTACCAGGGGACTGGAGAGTGGCGAATGTTGTGCCCCTGTTCAAAAAAGGGAATAGGGATAACCCCGGGAATTACAGGCCAGTTAGTCTTACTTCGGTGGTAGGCAAAGTAATGGAAAGGGTACTGAGGGATAGGATTTATGAGTATCTGGAAAGACACTGCTTGATTAGGGACAGCCAGCACGGATTTGTGAAGGGTAGGTCTTGCCTTACAAGTCTTATTGAATTCTTTGAGGAGGTGACCAAGCATGTGGATGAGGGTAGAGCAGTGGATGTAGTATACATGGATTTTAGTAAGGCATTTGATAAGGTTCCCCATGGTAGGCTTATGCGGAAAGTCAGGAGGCATGGGATAGTGGGAAAGTTGGCCAGTTGGATAGAAAACTGGCTAACCGGTCAAAGTCAGAGAGTGGTGGTAGATGGTAAATATTCAGCCTGGAGCCCAGTTACAAATGGAGTTCCGCAGGGATCAGTTCTGGGTCCTCTGCTGTTTGTAATTTTTATTAATGACTTGGAAGAGGAAGTCGAAGGGTGGGTCAGTAAATTTGCAGATGTTACGAAGATTGGTGGAGTTGTGGATAGTGAGGAGGGCTGCTGTCGGCTGCAAAGGGACTTAGCTATGATGCAGAACTGGGCTGAGGAGTGGCAGATGGAGTTCAACCCTGCCAAGTGTGAGGTTGTCCGTTTTGGAAGGACAAATAAGAATGTGGAAAACAGGGTTAATGGTAGGGTTCTTAGTAAGGTGGAGGAGCAGAGGGATCTTGGGGTCTATGTTCATAGATCTTTGAAAGTTGCCACTCAGGTGGATAGAGCTTGTAAGAAGGCCTATGGTGTATTAGCGTTCATTAGCAGAGGGATTGAATTCAAGAGTCGTGAAGTGATGTTACAGCTGTACAGGACTTTGGTTAGGCCACATTTGGAATACTGTGTGCCGTTCTGGTCGCCTCACTTTAGGAAAGATGTGGAAGCTTTGGAGAGGGTGCAGAGAAGATTTACCAGGATGTTGCCTGGAATGGAGAATAGGTCGTACGAGGATAGGTTGAGCGTGGTAGGCCTTTTCTCATTGGAACGGAGAAGGATGAGGGGTGATTTGATAGAGGTGTATAAGATGATCAGGGGAATAGATAGAGTAGACAATCAGAAACTTTTTCCCCGGGTACAACAGAGTGTTACAAGGGGACATAAATTTAAGGTGAAGGATGGAAGGTATAGGGGAGATGTCAGGGGTAGGTTCTTTACCCAGAGAGTGGTGGGGGCATGGAATGCGCTGCCTGTGGGAGTGGCAGAGTCAGAATCTTTGGCGAACTTTAAGTGGCAATTGGATAGGTACATGGATGGGTGCTTAAGCTAGGACAAATGTTCGGCACAACATTGTGAGCCGAAGGGCCTGTTTTGTGCTGTATTGTTCTATGTTCTATGTTCTATCCACATCTAAATGTGGCTCCTTACACCTGCTCCACCAATCAATAAGATCATGGCTGATCTGCTAACTGCATATTCCAATTTACACCCGATAACCTTGCATCCCTGTTTATCAATAATCTATTAGAGTCATAGGGGTCAGCACAGAAACAGGCCCTTCGGCCTTCCTCATGGGATGCTATTTAGAGGGTTGGTGTGGACTCGATGGAGGTGAGGACTGAAGATATTGGAGATCAGAGTCAAGAGTGTGTTGCTGGAAAAACACAGCAGGTCAGGCAGTATTCAAGGAGCAGGAGAATTCTCCAGCACCACACACTTGACTGTGGACTCGATGGGCCAATTGGCCTGCTTCCACACTGTAGGGTTTCTATAATTCTATGGTCCATTGAGTCTGCACTGATTAAAATCAATCACCAAACTATCCTAGACCCATTTTCCATCCCCCTATCCATAGCCTTGTACGCTTTGGTTTCATAAGTGCACATCTAAATACTTCTTAAATAATATGATAATTTCCATCTCTGCCACCCTTATAGTCGTTGGGTTCCAGATTCCACACCCCCTCTGGGTGGATGCCATATTTCCTCACTTCTCCTCTAAATCTCCTGCTCCTTGCTTTAAATCTGCCCCATCACCCCAGGCTTTGATCCCTCCACCAAAGGGAAAGATTTCTTCCTACCAACCCTATCTACTCTTCGTCATAATTTTAAACACCCCAATTATGTAACCCCCTCAGTCTCCTCTGCTACCAATCTCTCTTTGTAACTAAAACTATTCACTTCAGCTTCCATCATCTTTTGAGGAAGAGAATTCCAAAGATTCATGGCCGCCTCTGAGAAAGTATTTCTGTTCTGTCTTCAATAATTTTTAAAGAGTAGTTTTAGGTTCTCCCCCAGAAGGAAGTGTCCTTTCCCCATCCAATTTGTCAATACCCTTAGCGTCTTATGCTTCAGTCACATGGAGTCTTACTCTTCTAATCCCGAGAGAGGATTTACATCTAGCCTGACCTGGCCAAACTTTCCTTCCCAGAATGTAAGTTACGTTAGCGTTAAAAAAAAGAGATTGATATCTATCTAAATGAGATACTGAGGGGTATTGATTATAGAATTGCAACCAAGTGAGGAAGCCTTCTTCCTCCCACAGAAGCAGATATCAGGTTTATCAGGTTGAGGTGATTAATGGTGCGGATGTAATGACAGAGAGAGTCATGAAAAGATGCCCTTCAGCAGATCATGTCCATGCTGATCATTGAATACTTAATCATTCTAATCCGTTTTCCCAGCACTTGGAATGTAATCTTGCAGTTATTTTAATAAACCTACTCAAACATACGTTTTGAACCTGGGCCTCCTAACTCTGAGGAGGTAGACTGCAACACACCAGCGTCTCCCATAGCCTTGAATGCTATGGCAATTCAAGTGCCCATCTAAGTACTTCTTAAATGTGTACAGGGTTCCTTCCTCAATTACTCTTTTAGGCAGGAGAAAGTGAGGACTGCAGATGCTGGAGATCAGAGTCGAGAGTGTGGTGCTGGAAAAGCGCAGCCAGTCAGGCAGCATCCGATGAAGGGCTCATGCCCGAAATGTTGGTTCTCCTGTTCCTCGGATACCCTTTCGGCAATGGGTTCCAGACTCTCTGAGTGAAAACATTTTTCCGTTGTAAATCCTTCTGCTCCTTACCTCAAAACTGTGCCCTTGAATTATTTACCCCTCCACTAAGAGGAAATGTTTCTCTCTTTCTACCCTATCTATGCCCCTCAGTCAGGTTCACCCCTTAGCCTTCTCAACTCCAGCCTATCAAGTCTTTCCTCTTGGCTGAATCACTCCAGCTCAGGTTGTAAGTTTGCTCACTGAGCTGGTAGTTTGTTCTCAGATGTTTTGTCATCATGCTAGGTAACATCATCAGTGAGACTCCTTTGAAGTGCTAGTGTTCTGTCTTGCTTTCTATTTATGTGTCTTGGTCTGTTAAGGTGGGTGATATAATAGCAAGTTTTGAGAAGATTTGTAGCTCAGGTTGAGGTTTTGGATGTAGGTTTGCTCGCTGAGCTGAAAGGTTCATTTCCAGATGTTTTGTTACCTTACTAAGTAACATCATCAGTGGGCCTCAGGTGAAGCAATGCTGAAAATTCCTGCTTTCTATTTATATGTTTGGGTTTCTTTGGGTTGGTGATGTTATTTCCTGTGGTGAAGTCACTTCCAGTTCCTTTTCTCAGGGGATGGTAGATGGGGTCTAACTCGGTGCGTTTGTTGATAGAGTTCCAATTGGAATGCCATACTTCTAGGAATTCTCGTGCATGTCTTTGCTTGGCTTGTCCTAGGATGGATGTGTTGTCCCAGTCAAAGTGATGTCCTTCCTTATCCGTATGTGAGGACAGTAGTGAGAGAGAGTCCTGTCTTCTTGTGGCTTTTGATGACACCTTCCATCACTTTACTGATGCTTGCCAGTAGACTGATGTGGCAGTAGTTGGCCCTGTTGCATTTGCCTTGTTTCTTGTGTACAGGATATACATGGGCAATTTCCACATATAAAATAAATGCCAATGTTGCAGCTTTACTGGAGCAGATTGATTAGGGGAGTTGCAAGTTCTGGAGCACCTGTCTGCTGTACGATTGCCAGAATGCTGTCCAGGCCAATAGCCATTGCAATATCCAACCACTTCTTGATATCACATGGAGTGAATCAAATTGATTGACGACTGGCATTCTAGGGACCTCTATATGAGGATGACATGGATCATCCATTCAGAACTTCTGGCTGATGATTGTTGCAAATGCTTTGGCCTAGCTATCGTACTGTTGTGCTAGAATCCCACCTCATTGAGATGGAAAAATTTGTTCATTTTCTTCTAGTGAATTAATTGTCCACCATATTCATGATTGGATGTAGTCAAATTGCAAAGCTTAGATCTGATCCACTGGTTGTGAAATTGCTTAGCCTTGTTTACCACTTGCTGCTTATGCTGTTCAGCACACATGTAGTCTTATTTTGTAGCTTCACCAGGCTAACACCTCCTTTTTAGGTATGCGTAGTGCTACTCCTGACATGCCCTCCTGCACTGAACCAGGTTAATCCCCTGACTTGATGGTAGAGGTAGAGTGGGGGTTATGCTGGACCATGAGGTTGCAGATTGTGCTGAAGTACAATTTTGTTTTTTTCTGATGGCTCAAAGCACCTCATGATGCTCAATCTTGAATCTTTAGGTCTGTTTGAAGTATATCCCATTTAACAAGGTGATCGTGCCACACAACACAATAGAAGGCACTCCCACTTTGACAAGGACTGTGTGACAGGCACTGTTACCAATATTGTCATGGACAAATGCATCAGTGGTAGACAGATATGTGATGATGAGCTCAAATCAATGTTTCCTCTTTTCAGTTGCCTTATCACCTGCACAGTCCCAGTCTAGCAGCTATGTCTTTTAAGGCTTAACCAGTTTGGTCAGTATTGGTGTTGTTGAGCCATCTTGCTAATGAACATTACAGCCCCCATCCAGAGTACATTCCCCAAATCTTGCCTCCCTCAGTGCTTCCTCCAAGTGGTGTACAAAATGGAGGACCACTGGTTGATCAGCTGAAGGTGGGGTGGCATGCAGAGTATTATATGATAATCAGGTTTCCTTGCTCATCTTTTATCTGATGTCATGATGTTTCATGTTTCTGGAGTCAATGCTGAGGACTTCCTCTTGAAGCTTATATCACTGTGCTTTGTAGCTATGCTGGGCCTGTCCTGCTTGTGGGAAAGGACATACCCTGAGACTATGAAGGCATTGTCATAGAGTCTTCCAGTACAGAAACAGACCCTTTGGTTCAACTTGTCCATGCCAACCAGCTATCTTAAACTGAATTAGTCTCATTTTCCTGTGTTTGGCCTATATCCCTGTAAATCTTTACTATATTAATAAGGAGGACTTTGCATGTGTCGACAGGACTGTTTTATATAATTTCCAAATCCAAATTATCAGTCTAATGTCATTCTCTCCCCCTTTCTTGAAGCTTTTAGTAATTGATACATATGAGTGGCATGCTCAGAAGGCTCTTAAGTATCAAACACATTGGGTCTTGAGTTGCATGTACGCAAGACCAGGTAGGGACGGCAGTTTGCTTCCCTAAAGGGCATTAGTGAACCAGGTGGGTTCAAAGTGGTAATCAGTATTTTGATTCCAAAATCTTTTATTGAATTCAAATTCTTACCATCTGTCATGATGGGATTCAAACCCAGCTCCCATGAACATTACCTAGGTTTCTGGATGACTAGTCCATCAATAACAACACTGCACTACCACTTCCCTTAATTTGAGTCTTACATTGTTCTTGCAGCACTGAAGATTTCTATTTGTTCATTATCTAGAGCCAAGAGGCAGTGCTTACCTGTCGTTTAATCAGAACTGTTTCTGGAGCCAAGAGAATCAAGAACGAGATACTAAGGTTTAAATTTGTTGCAGGCATCTTTTAATTCCAAAGAATTTATAACGATCTATCATTCAGCATTGAGCCGGATCAATGTTATGACTGATTTCAGGCTTGATGCATTCTTCAGTCCCCAGCACAGCTGGGCATTAACAGCATATTGTCAATTTATTCCTCTTAACAGGCACGCAGTCTGACCTTCTGTTTAGTTTGCCAAGATGGGAGATGACAAAACTGAAGAACAGAACACTAGACAGTACTTTACAATTGCTGTCAGCAGCAGCCATTCCTCAGTGCATAGCAGAGTACAAACTCATAAATAGGTCATTTGCTAATTGCTTTATCTCTCAAGTATGTAACTGTTTGCTGCTGTCACACTGAACGTTTTATGACTGTTTTTTGAAAATTGAATCTTTTTACAAAATACAATCAGAATTTTAGATGTCATTTGGAAAGTTAGTTGTGCAGTTGCTGTGTCAATGTAATTTACTCAATATTTCAGTGTGCATAGTGTATTTTGGTAAGTCTACAACTGTGTTTGATCTGTTTTCTGATATGTGTTATTTGTGAGAAAGTAGGTTTGAAGACCACTCACCATTTCTCTTCAGAGCTAGCTGTGAATCATTATTCAATAACAATAACTTAGTTAATTCTCTCAGGGGATAAATAAATAGAACAAAGGACCTGCTTTTCTTTTTATCACGTTTCAAGACCCAGGATGTTCCAAAGCTCTTTATAACCAATGAAGCAGTTTTGAATTGCAGTCATTGTTGAATGTAGCTAGAACAATTGGGAAGAAAATTTATTACAGGTCTTGGCTCTTTAGTGCCCTCTCATCACTGAAGTGATTATTGAATGAAACATTAAACACTACACCTTTCCTTTCCTTCAAAACATTATCAGAGTTAACCATCAATCCTGCAAATGCCTGAATTGTCTAAATCACATAGAAATATGGAAAATAGGAGCAGGTACAGGCCATTTGGCCCTTCAAGCCTGTTCTGCCATTTAATGTGATAATGGCTGATTATCTAACTCAGTACTCTGTTCCTGCTTTCTCCTCATAACTTTAATTCCTTTAGCCCAAAGAACTAAATATAATTCCTTCTTGCAAAGCATTCAATGTTTTGGCCATAACCACTTTCCATGGCAGGGAACTCGATAGGGTCACCCCTCTCTGGGTGAAGAAATGTCTGTGTCATTCATCACAACCTTACATCAGGCATCCTAATCTTTCAGTTATTTGGCTCACAACACAACCACTCCATTATGTTACAAATCTACTATCATTTTGGCAGGCTCTGGTAAAAATTAAATACAGAGTCGAGAGTGTGGTGCTGGAAAAGCACAGCAGGTCAGGCATCAGGAATGGTTTATGAAGGGCTGATGAAGGGCTTATGCCCGAAATGTTGATTCTCCTGCTCCTCGGATGCTGTCTGACTTGCTGTGCTTTTCCAGCACCACGCTCTCGACTCTGATCTCCAGCATTTGCAGTCCTCACTTTCTCCTAGTTGAAAAACCAAATACAGTTTTACAGTTGTTTGGCGTTGAGTTTCATTTGCATCTCATTGTCACCATACTTAACATCATTTCTTTATCCTCAAGGAAAACTATAAATCCTAATTAACTGGGAGAAATCCTCAAGGCTAAATGGAAGGAATGGATGAGTATAGTAGATCTTTCCAAAGCTGGTGCAGGAAGAATGGCCTCAATTGTCTCCTTCTGATTTGTATCACTCTACAGTCAGACTTTTAACTTTATGGTTTGCTGGACCTCTTTCTTTCCTATAGTCCTCACAAATCTAGAGCAGGACGTTATCTGTATTGTTCCACTCTTGATGGCAAAATTGAAAGGGTGCACCATTTCTGATCACTTGTTTTATTGTGTTTCCCACATAATCAAACTAAAAGTTTGAACAGCCAGAGACCTTCAGTGGAAATATGTGACATTCCATGGTATGGAAACCTTCTATTGGTCAAACCTGCCATCAGCCTCCAATGCGATAGCTGTGGCCTTTGTGTCAAACAGCATCAAAGTCCTAACAGGATAGCTCTGCATCATGACCACAACATTCTGCCCAACTCCATTGTTATTAACACAAGACTTGAATGCACTTGAATCAGCATAGATGTTTTCAAATTGAAATTTCATTTATATGTATCTCCTACAATAATGACTTCTCTTTATTCGTACCTGCATCATGACTATCTTTAAGACTACATTAGTCAGATATCTCAACACACAAGCCCACTATTGACATGCATTGTTGATTACAGTGGATATTTCAATATTTTGGATGGAATTATATGTAGTTGCGATCACTCTATTGAAAGTTCATGTTTGTGTCCAATGTTGTACACATCACTGTCTGAAATGTGTCTGAACTTGCAGACTTTGCTTATCCTCCCTTCTGTGCATTGGAAAGGAACATGGTTGAGATTGCTCTAAATTTACCAAATACCAGATCCTTCTTTCCTCCAAACCTACATGCTCGTTTCACAACCCTCAGTCATCCCTTGATTCCACCACTCCACGGCATCGACCATATCAATTCATCTTTAGTGCTCCCGAGTCATAGAGATATACAGCACAGAAACAGACACTTTGGTCCAATTCCATCTATACCGACCAGATATCCTAAATTAACCTAGTCCCATTTGCCAACATTTGGCCCACATTCCTCTAAACCCTTCCTATTCATGTACCCATCCAGATGCCTTTTAAATGTTGTAATTGTACCACCCTCCACCACTTCCTCTGGCAGCTCATTCCATACACACACCACCCTCTACATGAGAAAGATGCCCCTTTGGTCCCTTTTAAATCTTTCCCTACTCACTGTAAACATAAGCCCTCAGCTTTGGACACCCCCATCTTGGGAAATAGACATTCGCTAGTCACACATCCATGCCCCTCATGATTTTATAAACCTGTATAAGGTCACTTCTTAGCCTCTGACACTCAGGGAAAATATCCCCAGACTATTGAGCCTCTCCCTGTAGCTCAAACCCTCCAACTCTGGCAACATTCTTATAAATGTTTTCTGAACCCTTTCAAGTTTAACAACTTGAGCAGGGAGACCAGAATTGTATGTTGTATGCCAAAGGTGTCCTAACCAATGTCTTGTACAGCCACAACATGACCTCCCAACTTGTATACTCAATGCCTCATTTCTTATGAGGGGCTTTTGCCCAAAACATTGATTTTCCTGCTGCTCGGATGCTGCCTGACCTGCTGTGCTTTTCCAGCACCTCTCTAATCTTGACTCAATGGACTGACCAATAAAGGCAAGCGTATGAAATGCCTTCTTCACTCTCCCATCCACCTACAACTCCACCTTAGAACAATTAAGAACCTAAGGACTCTTTGGCAATGTTTATGGAGACCAACATTCGCTTACTGCCCTCCAAATATAACAATATTCCACAGGGAAACCTGCTTACCTCAGTCAACAATTATTAAGTGGGACACAAAACCATCTATTGCAAGTTAAAAAAGAATGTGAACTAGATTCTCATGCACCGATGACTTTTTCTTGTCAGAAGGACATCATTAAGAGAAAGCTTATGCAAATGAATATTTTTAGCCTGCAAATACATTTCATGTGGCAACCTGCCACAGGATGGCATGAGTCCTGAGCAACCACAAACATGGCACACTCGCCTACTTTCTACATCTTTCCCGTGCTGATGGGGAAATGAAAGTTCAGCTCCTAGAATCATGTGACTATGTTTCCCACTCTTGTCATAGAGTCATAAAGTCACAGAGCTGGTCAGCACGGAAACAGACCCTTTGGTCTAACTTGTCCATGCTGATCAGATAGTCTAAATTAATCTCGTCCCAATTGCCAGCATTTGACCCATATCCTTCTAAAGCTTTCCTATTGATATACTCATCCAGGTGCCTTTTAAATGTTGTAATTGTACCAGCCTCCACCACTTCCTCTGGCAGCTCATTCCATACATGCACCACCTTCTGTGTGAAAAAGTTGCCATTAAGGTCCTCTTTAAATCTTTCTCCTCTCATCTTAAACCTATGTGTTCTAGTTCTGGACTCCCTCACCCGGGGAAAAGACCTTGGCTATTCACTGTATATCCATGCTCCTCATGATTTTATAAACCTCTATAAGGTCACCCCTCAGCCTCTGATGCTCCGGGGAAAATAGCGCCAGTCTATTCAGTCTCTCCCTATAGCTCAAATCCTCCAATCCTGGCAACTTCCTCATAAATGTTTTCTAAAGCCTTTCAAGTTTCACAACATTTTGTGTGTTCCATTAAAGTGGTAACCAAACATAATGGGCTGGATATTCTGAGAAGACACAATCACAGTCAGATCTCCATTCCAATCCATTTTACATGAAGAAAGAGGTCTGCATTTCTGGCAGGAGATTCTAGTCACAGGTCCTGAAGAAATGTGAAGAGTATCTTTCATTCAACACAGGAGAGTTAGGGGCCGACAAAAAAATCCCCCCTTTATCACAGCAGTTGACACTATGCTTTGTGAATTTAAATGCAGTCAGTTTGACAGCTCTTAGGAAAGGGTAAATATGACGCCAAGTGGGCAGTCCATCAGTGGGTAGCTGCCAGGATGTTAGGTGAGTACAGCATGAGATACATAGCACATGAGGTAAGTAGAGCGACAAGTAATTAGGGTGCTAGATGGAGAGGATAGGATGAAAGATAGGCAGCATGCAGATAGGGAAGGTGTCATGATGCAAAGTGTAAACATGAGCTAAGTGATTGTGTAAGGATAGGACAGGATGGATGGAAGATTCAGTGAGAAGGATGAGTATTTTTGGGGGCAGAGGGATGGGAGGTTCAGGTTCTAGGAGGAAAGGGGGTGTTGGGTCCCCAGGGAGATTTGGTCCTGGTAGTTGGGTCAGATAGAATAGCAGTTTGTGTCGAATCAGAGTCCCAGAATATTCGGGATCTGGGGGAAGTGTAGTTGGAAGGTGAACGATACGTTGGGGAGACAATTTTGTTGTTAGTTTAGGAGTCAGACGAGGTTTTTAATTGACAAACCTTTCCTGTAGAAACTTCGGAATTCTTCAACTTAAGTTGATACATTCAGAGGTTTCCAGACACTGTGAAATTGTCCATCAAAATCTTCAGTTTCTGTGATTCTGTAAGGTCCGAATGCGCAATTCCAGCCTGTGAAGCTATCTGGCCATTAGAAAATCTGGGCCAATATTTCCACAAATGTTGATGAGCTGAACTAGCTGGTAATGTGAGTTGTGAGGAGGATGTAGAGAGATTTCAAGGGGATTTTGACAGGCTGAAGAAATAGACAAAAACACCATTGATAGAATATAAGGCAGTAAAATGTGAAGCTCTCCACATTCATAAATCATACAGGTGCAAAAAGCAATTCAGAAGACAAATGGATGTGAATACTTTGGAACCAGTTTAGAGAATTGCCTGGAATGAGTAGTTGACATCTGAGTAAATGTTCAAAATTAGAGTGGTGCTGGAAAAGCACAGCAGGTCAGGCAGCATCTGAGACGCAGGAAAATCGAACAAAGCCCTTCATCAGGAATGAAGGCAGGGAGCCTCCGGGGTGGAGAGATAAATGGGAGCGGGTTGGAGCTGGGGAGAAAGTAGCTAAGAGTGCAATAGGTGGATGGAGGTGGGGATGAAGATGATAGGTCGGAGAGGAGGGTGGAGCGGAGAGGTGGGAAGGAAGATTGGCAGGTAGGACAGGTAATGAGGATGGTGCTGAGCTGGAAGGTTGGAACGAGGGTAAAGTGGGTAGAGGGGAAATGAGGAAACTTGTGAAGTCCACATTGATGCCCTGGGGTGGAAGGGTTTCAAGACGGAAGATGAGACGTTCTTCCTCCAGGTATCGGGTGGTGAGAGAGTGACAGTGGAGGAGGTCCAGGACCTGCATGTCCTCGGCAGATTGGGAGGGGGAGTTGAAATGTTTGGCCATGGGGCGGTGGGGTTGGTTGTTGCAGGTGGCCCAGAGATGTTCTCTAAAGAACTCTGCGAACACCTCATCTTCCGCCTCCGACCACTTCCACCTCAGGGCATCAATGTGGACTTCACCAGTTTGCTCGTTTCCCCTCCTCCCACCTTACCCCAGTTCCAACCTTCCAGCTCAGCACCATCCTCACGACATGTCTCACCTGCCAATCTTTCTTCCCACCTCTCTGCTCCACCCTCCTCTCCGACCTATCACCTTCATCCTCATCTCCATCCACCTATTGTACTCTTAGCTACCTTCTCCCCAGCCCCAAACTCCTCCCATTTATCTCTCCACCCAGGTGGCACCCTGCCTCATTCCTGATGAAGGGCTTTTGCCCAAAGCATCGATTTTCCTGCTTCTCGGATGCTGCCTGACCAGCTGTGCTTTTCAAGCACCACTCTAATCTTGACTCTGATCTCCAGCATCTGAAGTCCTCACTTTCGCCCTTCTGAGTAAAGGTTGATAAGGTTAGGCTTGTACCTGTTGAAGTTTAGAGGATTGTGATGACTTGATTGAAATATATAAGATCCTGAAAGGCTCTGACTGGGAAGGAAGTTTCCATTTGTGGGGTACTATAGAACTAGGTACAACTGCTCTTAAACGATTATCCATTTAAGACAGAAAAGAGGAGAAATTCTTTGTTGCACAGAGTTGTGTGTCAACGGAACTGTTCTCAACAGGTTTTGAAAGCAGGAACTTTAAATATTTTTCAGATTGAGATAGATGGATTCTTGATAAGGTTACTGGGTTAGGTAAGAATGTGGAACAATCAGATCAACCATGATCATATTAAATGATGTAGCAGGCTTGATGAGCTGAATGGCTCATAACTTGTATGTTTGTTTGTTTGTGTCGAGAAGCATCTCATTAAAACATTCTAGTTCAGTCAGACACGACCTACCATTCACAAGTTGATAGTGGCTCTCTTTGATCAACTGATACTCATCCAAGTATTCAGCCACTTTGCTTTTGATGATAGATCTTAATAAGAAACTTCTATGAACTGATAATAACTAATAATCTCAAATCTCTTCATTTCCCCTTTCCTTTCTTCTTAAAGAATAGAGTTATTTTGCAATTCAAAGACATAATTACAGAATCCATTGAGGTGTGGAAAATTATGACTAATGCATCTGTAATTTTCTCACCTTTTTGTTAATATTCTGCAGCAGAACCCATCAGAAATTTGAAATTTGTTTATCTTAAGTTCCATTATTTTGTCCATTAGTTTTTTTTAACTTGTATTAAATCTGCAATCCTTCCCTTGAATATTTTTATTAAATTTCTTTGATTTGCTGCCATCTTGTTCTTTTCTATCACTATATGGTCACTTATAGTGATCTAACTCAGAAACGTTGTGCACTGAAAAAGCATGTGTTGTGAAAATTTGTATCATTCAATGTTGATGTGGTTTCTTGTGACTGGAACGCTATACTCTGTACTTCCCTTTACAAGGTTATTTTCACATTTATTTCTTTAACATGAACTTGTGCTTTCTTGGAATAAAAGCTTCACGTGTTTATATATTGATTTATCAATGTGAATCTATAATAAAATAAAACACTATTCTCATCTTGTATAATATTGAGGTTCACAGCATATTGAGTTTTTTTTTACTCATTCATGGGATGTGGTGTCATTGGTTAGTCCAGAATTTATTGTCCATCCCTCATTGGCTATGAGAAGGTGACGGCAAGTTGCCTTCTTTGCTATAGTCAGAAAATCACAGAGTTTTTCCAGCATGGAAAGAGCTCATTCAGTCCATTGTGTCTGTGCTGGTCATCAAGCATCTATTTTAATCCTATGTTCCAGCACTTTGCCTGTTGCCTTGTACATTATGGCATTTCAAGTGCTCATCTAAGTACTTTTTAAATGTCTTGAGGATTCCTGCATCTACACATAGTCCATTTGGGGTAGATAGACCCAGAAAGCTGTCATAGAGTTCCAGGATTTTAATTCAGCCATACTGAAGGAACAGGGATAGATTTCCACATCAGGCTGGGGAGTGAAAAGTCATTGATTGCTGATTCTCAAGGTCTCTGGACAAAAGAAAGTTTCCTTCTTTCTATAGTTCATTGATTATCATCACACTGACATCCCAATTCCTAGAAGTAATGGGCAGAACAGGGGAAGGTGACAGGGTAATGTCATAGGATTAATAAACCAGAATCCCAGAGTCCCAGGCTAACATGTTGGGGAGAACTGGTGAAATTTGATTTTTTTTTAAATCTGGAATCTCAGTAATAGTAATCAAGAAACTATGATCAATTGTTGTCTAAAAAATAAACTATTTGCTTCACGAATGTCATTGAGTCATAGAGATGTACAGCTTCAGTTCAACACATTCATTCTGACCAGATAGCCTAGATAAATCTAGTCCCATTTGCCAGCATTTGGCCTATATCCCTCTAAACCCTTCCTATTCATATACCCATCCAGGTACCTTTTAAATGTTGCAATTGTACCAGCCTCCACCACTTCCTCAGGCATCTCATTCCATACACATATCATCCTCTGCGTGAAAAAGTTACCCTTTAAGTCCCTTTCAAAACTTTTCCCTCTCATCTGAAACTGATGCCTCTAGTTTTGGACACCCGCCCAACCCAGGGGAAATGATGCAAATATATCAACCAGGGGCCAAGCAATCACTTTCCTAGCTAGTTGTCCTATTTATGACCCTCATGATTTTGTAAATCTCTATAAGGTCACCCCTCTGCCTCCAAAGCTCCAGGGAAATCAGCCCCAGCTTATTCAGCCCCTCCCTATAATAAAACCCTCCAACCCTGGCAATATCTTTACAACTCTTTTCTGTGACCCTTTCAAGTTTCCCAATATTTTTCCTATAGAAGGGAGACTAGAATTTCACACAGTATTCCAAAAGTGACCTAACCAACGTCTTCTTCACTACCTTGTCTACCTGCGACTCCACTTTCAAGGAAGTTTGAACCTGCACGTCAAGGTCTCTTTGTTCAGTAACACTCACCAGGATCTTACCATTAATTGTATAAGTCCTGCCCTGATTTGCCTTTCCAAAATGCAGCACCTCACATTTATTTAAATTAAACTCCATCTGTCACTACTCGGCCCATTGGCCCATCTGATCAAGATAACATTGTACACTGAGGTAGCCTTCTTCACTGTCCACCACACCTCCAATTTTGGTGTCATCTGCAAACTTACTAACCATGCTTTCTTTCTTCACATCCAAATCATTTATATAACTTACGAAAAGCAGTGGACCCACCACCGATCCTTGTGGCCTCCTGTCTGAAAAGCAACCCTCCACCCTCTGTCTTAAACCTCGTTCTTTATCCAAACGGCTAATTCTCCCTGTATTCTATGAGATCTAATCTTGCTAACCAGCCAACCATGAGGAACCTTGATGAACGTCTTACTGACCTCCATATCAATCACCACCAGTGTTCCACCCTCATCAATCCTCTTGGTTACTTCTTCAAAAAACTCAAATCAAGTTAGTGAGATCCAATTTCTCATACACAAAGCCACATTGATTATCCTTGCCTTTCCAAATACATGTAAATCCTGGCCCCCATGATTCCCTCAAACAACTTGTGCACTATCGATGTCAGGTTCACCAGTCTATAGTTCCCTGGCGTTTCCTTACCACCTTTCCTCAGTACTGGCACCATGGTAGCAAACCTCCAGTCTTCTGGCATCTCACCTGTGACTATCAATGATGCAAATATATCAACCAGGCGCCAAGCAATCACTTTCCTAGCTTCCCACAGAGTTCTAGGGGTACACCTGATCAGATCCTGAGGATTTATCCATCTTTCGACAATTTTAAGTTGTCCAGCCCCCCTCACCCTTTACAGTAGGGCATATTATATATCCTATCTGACATGTGCCTTCAGACCCACAGCAATAAAATTCATTTAAAGAGTCATAGAGTCATAAAGATGTACAGCATGGAAACAGACCCTTCGGTCCAACCCGTCCATGCCGAGCAGGTATCCCAATCCAATCTAGTCCCACCTGCCAGCTCCCAGCCCATATCCCTCCAAACCCTTCCTATTCATATACCCATCCAAATGCCTCTTAAATGTTGCAATTGTACCAGCCTCCACCGCATCCTCTGGCAGCTCATTCCATACACATACCGCCCTCTGCGTGAAAAAGTTGCCCCGTAGGTCTCTTTTATATCTTTCCCCTCTCAACCTAAACCTATGCGCTCTAGTTCTGGACTCCCCGATCCCAGGAAAAAGACTTTGTCTATTTATCCTATCCATGCCTCTCATAATTTTGTAAACCTCTATAAGGTCACCCCTCAGCCTCCGACACTCCAGGGAAAATAGCCCCAGCCTGTTCAGCCTCTCCCTTTAGCTCAAATCCTCCAACCCTGGCAACATCCTTGTAAATCTTTTCTGAACCCTTTCAAGTTTCACAACATCTTTATGATAGGAAGGAGGCCATAATTGCAGGCAATATTCCAACAGTGGCCTAACCAATGTCCTGTACAGCCTCAACATGACCTCCCGACTCCTGTACTCAATACTCTGACCAATAAAGGAAAGCATACCAAATGCCTTCTTCACTATCCTATCTACCTGAGACTCCACTTTCAAGGAGCTATGAACCTGCACTCCAAGGTCTCTTTATTCAGCCACACTCCCTAGGACCTTACCATTAAGTGTATAAGTCCTGCTAAGATTTGCTTTCCCAAAATGCAGCACCTCGCATTTATCTGAATTAAACTCCATCTGCCACTTCTCAGCCCATTGGCCCATCTGGTCCAGATCCTGTTGTAATCTGAGGTAACCCTCATCGCTGTCCACTACACCTCCAATTTTGGTGCTCGCATCCAAATCATTTATGTAAATGACAAAAGGTAGAGGACCCAGCACCGATCCTTGTGGCATTCCACTGGTCACAGGCCTCCAGTCTGAAAAACTACCCTCCACCACCATCCTCTGTCTTCTACCTTTGAGCCAGTTCTGTATCCAAATGGCTAGATATCCCTGTATTCCATTAGATCGAACTTTGCTAATCAGTCTCCCATGGGGAACCTTGTCGAACGCCTTACTGAAGTCCACATAGATCACATCTACTGCTCTGCCCTCATCAATATTCTTTGTTACTTCTTCAAAAAACTCTATCAAGTTTGTGAGACATGATTTCCCAAGCACAAAGCCATGTTGACTATCCCTAATCAGTCCTTGCCTTTCCAAATACATGTACATCCTGTTCCTCAGGATTCCTTCCAACAACTTGCCCACCAATGATGTAAGGCTCACCGCCCTGACTTGTCTTTACCGCCCTTCTTAAACAGTGGCACCATGTTTGCCAATCTCCAGTCTTCCGATACCTCACCTGTGATTATCGATGATACAAATATCTCAGCAAGAGGCCCAGCAATCACTTCTCTAGCTTCCCACAGAGTTCTCAGATACACCTGATCAGGTCCTGGGGATTTATCCACCTTTAACCGTTTCAAGACATCCAGCACTTCCTCCACTGTAATCTGGACATTTTGCAAGATGTCACCATCTATTTCCCTACAGTCTATATCCTTTTCCACAGTAAATACTGATGCAAAATATTCATTTAGTATCTCCCCCATTTTCTGTGGCTCCACACAAAGGCCGCCTTGCTGATCTTTGAGGGGCCCTATTCTCTCCCTACCCTTTTATCCATAATATATTTGTAAAATCCCTTTGGATTCTCTTTAATTCTATTTGCCAACGCTATCTCATGTTCTTTGACCGCCCTCTGAAATGGCCCAACAAGGTGTTCAGTTCAAGGTGATTTAAGGATGGGCAATAAATGTTAAGCTTGCCAGTGATGCCCACATCTCAGAAAAGTAATAAAAGGTTTACATATAATTGAGCCTGCTGGAGTGAGCAAGATGATTTTTTTGGATCGGTAGTGGAGGAGAAATGGGACTGGAGGCTAGATAAATAAATTATGGAAAAAGATTGGTTACATGACTGAGTTCAAGAAGGAAAGCTGGGAAAGTGCTCTAGTGGAACGCAAATATTGGCTAAGATTTTTTGGACTAAATGGCCCTTTTCTGCGATTATACATTCTATGTAATTTTATCCGACAATTCTCTTTATCCAAGTATAAACATCATTCCTAAATCACGTCGCCCAGAATCGGACACAATGATTAAAAGTTTATAAAGTGGCTTATAAAGGTTTAGCATAACTTCTTTGTGTTTGTACTTTATGCTTTTAGTTAAACATCCAAGCATTTCATAAAGCTATTGAAAATAGCTTTATCAACCTAGTTGTGTGCACAGCCCAGACCATTACGGAAGCCAACCTCCCTTCCATGGACTCCATGTACACCCCTCGTTGCCGCAGAAAGGTTGCCAACATCATCAAAGACCCCTCACATGTTGGTAATGCTTTCTTTCAACCTCTTCCATCAGGCAGAAGATACAGAAGCTTGCATGTGCACTGCAACAGGTTCAAGAACAGTTTCTTCCCTGTTGTTATTAGATGCTGAAGGACCTCTCTAACCTCAAATAATAATGATCTTGCTTTGTGACCTCCTATGCATCTGTAACCTTGTATGCCTCACTCTGCTTCAGCACCCTCTGATCTGTATGTCTTTGTTTGCTATGATCTACCTGTACTGCTTGCAAAACAAAACGTTTCACTGTACTTAGGTACATGTGACTACAATAAACCATACTAATTCAACCTATCTCACTAACAATGCCGTTCTTTCATGGAATTTCCATATCTCTCAGTTTCTGCAGTTCCTTCACCATTGTACCATTTGGATTTTTTTGCCTCTTCTTGTTCTTCCAGTGAGGACAGGCGTGCTGGAAACAAAGCAATCAGAAAAGCCTCAAAAACAATCCACTTTAATCAGATAAAAATGTTGAAGAGCTAATTGAATCTTGAACAAATCACTTGCTTGAAATCAGATTCAAAAATCATAAAATCCCAATGTCCTATCTTTACTTTGGTGTGAAATAATACAAAAGACAAAACTCTAAAATGCCCTCTGTGACAAAGCTAGTCCAAAATATTGACCAGTAACCAAGAGAAACAATTCCACATCTTGAAATTTTCAGAGGCTCTCTTGTTAGATACTCCTGGCTAAGAGGAACATGGGCCTTAGTTGAAAATGGAGAGGAAAGATCTTGAAGAGAATGCTCTCACACTTACATTTCGAAAGTGTGAATTTGTGAAAAAGAAACAGTATTTTTTTCTTGACTTAATACTGGAAAAAAATATCTTGCATACTTATATAAGATGGAAACCATCTAGAAGGCATCCAGTCACCTCGGATGGAAGTCAACAAAAAGCTGTATAAGGCTCTGGTCAAAACGCGTTTGAAATATTGTGAGCAGTTTTGTGCCCCATTTCGAAGGAAGGATGATTTGGCCTTGAAGGGGGTGCAGAGGTGGTTCACAAGTATGATCCTGGGGAATGAAGAGCTTGCCATATGAGAGGTGGTTGAAGACTCTGGGTCTGTACTTGATGGAGTTTAGAAGGATGAAGGTGGATCTAATTGAAACGTACATAATACTGAGAGACCTGGATAGAGTGGAGAAGATGTTTCCACTTGTAGGAAAGACTAAGACTCAAGGGTACAGCCTCAGAGTGAAGAAATGACCTTTTAGGACTGAAATGAGGAGGAATTTCTTCAGCCAGAAGGTGGTTAATGTGTGGAGCTCATTGCTGCAGAAAGCTGTGGAGGCCAAGTCATTGAGTGAATTTCAGACAGAGACAGGTAGGTTCTTAATTAGTAAGGGGATCAAGGTTTATAGAGAGAAGGAAGGAGAATGGGGTTGAGAAACATATCAGCTATGATTGGATGGCAGATCAGACTCAATGAACCAAATGGCCTAATTCTGCACCTGTACTTTATGGTCCTAGATCTTAAAATGATGATTTATTCCTAATCATAGAACAGAGACCAATGTAAAATCCAATAGTGAAAAGTGTAAAAATGTGCTAAAATGTCACGCATGGAAATGTCATGCAGTTAATTTTTGTGATGTGTCATATATTGACATTGAGAAAACCACAGAACTCTGGGTGGATGCCAGTAATAGTAACTTGGAAGAACAGATTTATAAGACAAAGATATGGGCTCTGCTTCTCATTTGCCTTTTGCGACAGAACTGTAAAAAGGCCAAGGTGAATGAGAAGGACTTGCAAGCGTACAACTGTATGCAACTGCATTGTATGTGGTTATTCATTCATTGATATGACAGCCCATTAATCACATTTTGACACTTTGGACAGATAAGGTATCATGGTTTGGATCCACAATGGGCCACTGAAAATCCAACCCAATCACACAACTTGAACATATAGTGTTAGATTAGGAAAAGAAAATCTAACAGATTGAATCAGAGGAATGCCTCTTTAAATATTAGCCAAAGGATTTACCTGATTCACGGCACAATATTTTAAATTATTCAATCATGGGACAACATTTATTACCCATCTCTATCTGCCTTTGAGAGGGTGGTGGTGAGCTGCCTCCTTGAACTGCTGCAGTGTAGACCCACAATGCCTTTAGAGAGAGGAATACCAGGATTTTGACCCAGTGACAGTGAAGGAACCATGATTTATTTCCCAGTGAGGATGGTAAGTGGCTTGGAGAGGAACTTAGAGGTGTTTTGCAAAGATGACTGCAAAGATTATCCGAGCTCAAGAAAGCTGCCAGAAGTGGAAGGAAGATCAATAAATTTTAGAAGTATGAGTAGAGAATCTCATGGAAAACAATAAAATTTGAACAGGGAGAATGCAGTAAATGGAGGAAGGGTGCTCCAGATGACAGTTAAGCCCAGAACCAGGAGTCACAGTCTAAGGGTACAGGGTAATGTGATCAAGCCCAAAATTGGACGTTTTAAATTGACCCAGAACTGCAGGAATCAGACATGTCAGAATATTGGCTAAATTAAATTAAAGAGCAGCCATCAGCTACTGGCTACAGAGAACAGCAGAAACCAAGGTCAGACGGGTTACAAGGGTTCAGGGGGAGCCAGTTACAACCAGCCCAAGGATTGTGTATTGGAGAAGTATCGATTGGACTTTCTGGCACCTTGACTTCGAGCCACTGCCTGAAGACATGCACATAACCTCGCCAGCATGGCTACAGTGAATGTGTTGACATGGCCTCATTGGATTATTTGAACCCAACTCGTGACCACATTGGCCAAAGGCCACAGAACATTGTGGAAGCTGTGGGGCTAGGAGGAATAAAAACGCACACTGGAAGCCACCCCCTCAATGAAGATTCACGACAAGACTCATGGTGGAAAACCATGCGGCAACCTAAGAAGTCCCTGGAGAAAATCCGCCCTGGTCTGCAAGTCCCATCTGGAAGAGAGGCAGCCCTACATCTGAGATGAAGGAGATTCTAATGGCACACCACAAACACATGGATTGATATGGGTAATATCCTCTTTAAGACAAATAGAGCTACTTGGAGAGTAAATATTGTGGGAATTTGGGAAATACTCACAAGGTTCTTTTAATAAGGAATATTTTGTTAATCAAAATGAGTTGAATCACAAACCGAATTCTATGTCACTTTGTCTACCTCATCGACAACAGCATTTGGGTAGTGTTTTTAATATATAAACTGGTCGCAGTGCCCAAAGCACGGACACACAGATAACAGTAGGTCATTTAGCAGTGAGATGCGGAGAAATTTTTTCACCCTGAAAGTAGTGAGCCTGTGGAATTCTCTGCCACAGAAAGTGGTTGAGGCCAAAACATTGAATGTTTTCAAGAAGGCATTAGATATAATTTTTAAGGTGAAAGGGGTCAAAGAGTATGGGAAGAAACAGGGCATTGAGTTGGATGATGATCCATGATCATAATGAACTGTGGAGTAGGCCTTACGATCAGATGGCTGCCTCCTACTTCTCCTTTCTATATTTCCACGATACAGTGTCCTGTTCTGGGAAAGTACATTTGAATCCTACCACAGCAAATGGTGGAATTTGAATCCAATGGAAATATGGAACTTAAAATGTAATGATGACCATGAAGCCTTGTCAATTATCATAAACACCAATCTCATTCACTAATGTCCTTTAGAGAAGGAAATTTGCCATCCTTATCTGGTCTGGCTGACATCTGATCCCAGACTTACAGCAACGTGATTGACTCTTAACTACCCTCTGAAAAGGCCCATTCTGTTGTATTAGCTAAAAGAAGGGAAACTGAAACCAAATTGATCACTTGGGATCGATTAAGGCATTGAAAATGACAACAGCAATCACAGCTGTGTTGGCCTTTCAAAGTCTTCCTTATTAACATCTGGGGGCTAGTGCCAAAATTGGGAGAGCTGTATCACAGACTAGATAAGCAACAGCCTGACATGCTCATACTCATGGAATCATACCTTACACATAATGCTTCAGACAATACCATTACCATCCCTGTGTACATCCTGTCCCAGCAGCTCGGCAGACTCAATACGCATGGGAAAGAAAACCTCCTTTTCATTATCGCATACTGCTGAATCGGTGCTCCTGTTGAGTAGCACTTGAAGGAAGCACGGAGGGTGGCAAGAGTGCAGAATATGCTCTCTGTGGGCACTTGAATGTCCAGCACCAAGAGTGGCTCAGTGGTTAGCACTGTTGCCTCACAGTACCAGGGTCCCAGATTCGATTCTGGCCTCAGACGACTGTCTGTGTGGAGTTTGCACATTCTCCCCGTGTCTGCGTGGGTTTCCTGCGGGTGCTCTGGTTTCCTCCCACAGTCCAAAGATGTTCAGGTCAGGTGAATTGGCCATACTAAATTGCCCATAGGTTAGGTACGTTAGTCAGAGGGAAATGGGTCTGGGTGGGTTATTCATTGGAGGGTCGGTGTGGACTTGTTGGGCCAAAGGGCCTGTTTCCACACTTTCGGGAATCTAATCTAATGTAATCTAATCTAAACTACTGAATGAGCTGGCCGAATCCTAAAGGGTATAACTGCTATGCTGGGTCTGTAGCAGGTGGTAACCTACAAGAGAGGAAAACATACTTGACCTCATCCTCATCAATCTTCCTGCTGCAGATGTTTCTGTCCATGACAGTATCAGTAAGAGTGACCATCACACCAATATTTGTTGAAATAAAGTCCTGTCTTCACCTTGAGAATACCCTCCATTGTGTTGTTTGGACTCCAGCACAATCTGTAAGCACTTGGCCTAGCATATCCCTCACTCAACTATTTCTATCAAGGCGAGTGTTAAATCTGGTTCTATAAAGTGTGCAGGTGGGCATGCCAGGAGCAGCAGCAGGCAAAATAAGGTATCGACCTGGTGAAGCTATAAAACAGGACTATTTGCATGCCAAACAACATCAGCAATAAGTAACAGACACAGCTAAGCGATCGTAAATCCAGCAGATTCGATTGAAGATTTACAGTCCAGCCATATCCAGTCATGAATAGTGGTGGACAATTAAACAACTCACTGGAGGAGAATGAGGCTCCAAAAGTATCCCATCCTCAATGACAGGGGAGTCCAGCATACAAGTGCAAATAGGTAAGGCAGAAGCAATCACAGTGATCTTCATCCAAAAGTATCAAGTGGATGATCCATCGTTGACACGTCCAGAAGTCCCCAGCATCACAGGCAGATCAATTCACTCTACATTACATCAATAAGTGATTAGAGACACTGGATATTGCAAAGACTATGAGCTCTGACAATATTTCAACCACAGTACTGAAGATTTGTGCTCCAGAACATGCTCTTCCCTTAGCCAAGCTCTTCCAGTACAGTTACAGTGCTGTCATCTACCCAACGATGTGTAAAATTGTCCTGTACATAAAAAGTTGGACAATTCCAATCTGACCAATTACATGCCAATCTGTCTACTCTCAGTCATCAGTAAACTTATGGAAGATGTCATCAACATTGCTATCAAGCAGAATGTGTTTAACAAGAACCTGCTCAGTGACCCTTTGCGGGGTCGCCAGGGCCATTAACTTTCTGATGTCTTTTAAGGCTTTGTTCAAACATGGTCAGTAGAATTCCAAGAGTGAAGTGAGAGTGACTGCCTTTGGTATCAAGGCCACTTTTGACCATAGTATGGCACCAAGAAGACCTTGGCAAAACTGAGGTCAATGGGAATCAGATTAAACTCTCTGCTAGTTGGAGTCACAGCTGGTACAAAGGAAGGTGGTTGTGGTTGTTAAAGGTCAGGTAAAAACAAGGACTGCAGATGCTGGAAACCAGATTCTGGATTAGAGTGGTGCTGGAAAAGCACAGCACTTCAGGCAGCATCCGAGGAGCAGGAAAATCGACATTTCGGGCAAAAGCCTTTCATCAGGAATACAGGCAGAAGTGCCTGAAGGGTGGAGAGATAAATGAGAGGAGGGTGGGGGTGGGGAGAAAGTAGCATAGAATACTATAGGTGAGTGGGAGTGGGGATGAAGGTGATAGGTCAGGGAGGAGGGTGGGGGAAGGTAGCAAAGAGTACAATGGGTGGATGGGGGTGGGATGAAGGTGATAGGTCCGAGAGGAGGGTGGAGTGGATAGGTGGAAAAGAAGATAGGCAGGTAGGACAAGTCATGGGGACAGTGCTGAGCTGGAAATTTGGAACTGGGGTGAGATGGGGGAAGGGAAATGAGGAAACTGGTGAAGTCCACATTGATGCCCTGTGGTTGAAGTGTTCTGAGGCAGAAGATGAGGCATTCTTCCTCCAGGCATTGGGTGGTGAGGGAGTGGTGGTGAAAGAGGCCCAGGACCTCCATGTCCTTGGCAGAGTGGGAGGGGGAGTTGAAATGTTGGGCCACAGGATGGTATGGTTGATTAGTGTGGGTGTCTCAGAGATGTTCCCTAAAGCGCTTTGCTAGGAGGCGTCCAGTCTCCCCAATGTAGAGGAGACCAGTCATCTCAGCCTGAGGACATCTCTGCAGGAGCTCCTCTGGAGAAAGTCCTTAGTCCAACCATCTTCAGCTGCTTCATGAATGACCTTCCCTCTGTCATTACATCTTGGAGAAGATGTTCACTGATGATTGCACCATGTTCAGCACCATTCACAACTCCTTTGATATTGAAGGATTCCAAACTTGGTAAGTCGCAAGCAATACATGTTACCTAAGTGCTAGAGAATGACCAAACTCTAGCAAAACAGAAACAAATTATCACCCCTTGACATTCAATGACTTAACCATCACTGAATTTCCCACTATCAACATCTTAGGGAATTACCATTGACCACAGAAAGAAATGGACTAGCCATATAAATGCTGTGGCTACAAGAGCAAGTCAAAGGCTAGGAATCTGACAGTGAGTAACACATGTCCTGACTCCCCAAAGTCTATCCTCTATCTAGAAGGTACAAGTCAGGAGTGTGATGGAGTATTCTCTACTTACTGAAGGAATGCAGCTCCACATAATTTCAAGATCATTCAGGACATAGTAGCCCATTTGATTGGCACCACATCCACAAGCATCCATTCCCTCCAATGCTAATGCTCAGTAGCAGCTGGGTGTACTGTCTACAATTTGTACTGCAAATATTCACTGAAGGTCCCCAGATAGCACCTTCCAAACCCATGACCACTTCTGTCTACAAGGATAAGGACAGCCAATACATGGGAACATAACCAACTGCAAGTTCCCCTTCCAGCCACTCACCATCCTGACTTGGAAATATATCGCCATTCCTTCAATGTTGCTAGGTCAAAATCCTGGAATTCCCTCTTGAATGGTTTTACGGGTCAAACCACAGCACATGGACTGCAGGAGTTCAAAAAGGCAGTTCACCACCACTTTCTCAAGGGCAAATATACTCAGGCAATAAATGCTCGCCCAGCCAGCAATATACACATCCCATGAATAAATTTTATGAATTAAAATGTACAAGCATTATGAAACACCGGTAAAAAAGTGATGATAATTGATCAACAAAGTTCTCAACAGTGATAGAATCATTGGGCTGATTTTTATGATTTTCACACTGACAGGTTGAGGACTATTTAAATGCAGCAAGCACCCCCTTACCTGCTCCTATCTGCATTGCATGAGACCAACAAGAAGGATTGCACAGGCAGTCCAACTGCTAATGGGTCAATTTAGTCTCTGAAGTACACAACTAATGCCTTCTGAGGGCATCCCACTGGCTTTGGGATTTAAACAGAAGCAGGAAAGGCCTTTGCCAAGTGCCCAGATCAATATGGATGGGCACTTGGACTGCATGGGCTGGTTGTCAGCAGAGGAGTCCCTCACTGAAATATATCAGTGGGCACACTTTCTGAATGTGTAACATCCTCTGGTTGCCTTCGCTTCATTGACTCTCAAAACATCAGCTCTCATCTACTTACTCCTCCTTGCTAAAACATTGTCAGCTTGGCACCCAGTGAAAACCCCAAATGCTTATCCAATTCTCAACCTAATGCCATAAGCCTTTGTCTCAGTTTCAAGTTTTGTTAACAGCCAGTGATTGCTAAGTGTTTGCATGTGATATTGGTTTCTGTACTTAAAAGCTCCACTCAGCAATTCCTTTAGTTTTGAGAATTGTTTTGCCTACAGCAATTACTATTTTTTTCAGAACAATGTAGTTCCACTTTTTTCAAAGAAGGGCTCTACTTCAGATAATTTAGGAAGACCATACCCCCATATCAAATTTCAATTGAGTTGGATGACCATTACCTGTGTCATATCTGTTTCAGACAAGTCACCTATGACCCCAGGAATGTTTGAATTGCCCCTTCTTGAGGTGGTATATCATCACATCATGATATCGTAATGAAATTATGTCTTGGTTTCTAAGATTTCTTCCAATGGCGCTTGCTGAAAAGTGTTGAGCTCTTTGTACAGTAAACATCATTAGTTCTCTGGATTAAAAGTTATTTCGACTGTAAATGTTTTGAATATGAATGTTGTACTCTTCAGTTTCCTTTTCAAACCAATCATTTTGAAATATCCATGCTGAAACATGCAGATACCAAACCAAGCAATTACAAAGAAGACATTACATTGAAATCTTTACACAGGAAGCAAAATACACATTGACATCTCACATTAGGTTAAGGGAATAACACAAAACAGGAAACCGAAAGACTGTGAAAAAGATTTGAATTTTATTTTTGTACACATTCCACATGAAATTTTCTGATTTCAATTTTTGCCAATATGACAAGTTCTAACTCTTTTATCTCCCTTCAAAATGAAAACAGTAATTATCTCAAACTCTGGGCTTACCACTGATTTCTTTGCAGATTGCATCCGCTCAGGCTATAACAGCAGAGGCTGTGGGGAACAGGATAGCAGCTTCAGCATCGTCGTTTTAAACTGCATGTTAAGATTGTAGATATTGTAAGACCATGAGACCAGAAGAAATAGGAACTGGAGAGGTTATTTGGGCCCTCAAGCCTGCTCCGCTATTCAAAAAGATCATGCTGATTCGTCATTCCTAACATCTATATTCTCGCATATTCCCCATAACTCTTGATTTCCCCTGACTGATCAGGAATCTATCCCACTCTTAAATATACATGATTTAGAGATGTTGGACTGGGGTGTACAAGTTAAAAATCACACAACAACAGGTTATAGTCCAACAGGTTTATTTGGTAGCACTGGCTTCCAGAGCGCTGCTGCTTTACAACCACCTGATGAAGGAGTGGCGCTCTGGAAGCTAGTGCTTCTAAATAAACCTTTTGGACTCTAACATAGTATTGTGTGATTTTTAACTTTAAATATACACAAGGACTCTACCGTAACAGCTCCCTGTGACAGTGAGTTCCAAAGACTCACAACCCTCTGAGAGAGGAAATCTTTCCTCATCCTAGTCTTCTTCACTTGGCTGCTAGTTTTGTCCGTAGTAATGACAATGCTGAAAATTCTCACCACAGTCTCGCAAACGATGGACTAATATATTTAAATTACTCTTTAGCTGTAATTCTGATCATCTGTCATTTAAGCAAAGTCATTTTACCTAATGCTGTACTGTTGATTTCAAAGGAAGGTTAATAATATATTGCCTGTGCAAAGAGGCTTGATAAATGTTCCAAGTGAATCTAAACAATGCTTATGTCAACATTATCAGACTTGACAAGGTTAATGCATTAAAGTATTGTCACTGTACTCCCATACTATTTGTCAGAATTTAATAACAAACAGTGAAACAAAATCCATTTTTAGGATCATGTGCCACCAAACAACCAAATGAGTGTGCTCACACATTGCCACTACCTCCCTCCCACAGAGACAGGACACTATTCAATGAACTTAAAAGAACTGCTGTACCAAATGGTTGCAATCTCTTACAAGGCATTCTCCTAGTTAATATTATTAGGACATTTTGTACAAAATAATAATTCATTGCTGCAGTAACTGACAGCTTACTTACTCTTGCCACTAATTCTACAGCAGGCAACAACACTGGATCAAATGAATAGTGTGGATGCTGGAAATCTAATTAAACACAGACAATGCTGGAGGAGAAAGTGAGGTCTGCAGATGCTGGAGATCAGAGATGGAAATGTGTTGCTGGAAAAGCGCAGCAGGTCAGGCAGCATCTAGGGAACAGGAGAATCGACGTTTCGGGCATTAGCCCGAAACCCCACCCCCCTGAAGAAGGGCTAATGCCCGCAACACATTTCCATCACAGACAATGCTGGAAATGCTCAGCAGATCCATAGCATCCATGGAAGAAAAACAGGGTTTAGTCAAACGTGACTCCTCTTCAGATTAAATGCATGCAGTTCTCATAGAATTCCTATAGTCAGGAAAGACACCATTCAGGAGAAAGTGAGGTCTGCAGATGCTGGAGATCAGAGCTGAAAATGTGTTGCTGGAACAGCGCAGCAGGTCAGGCAGCATCCAGGGAACAGGAGAATCGACGTTTCGGGCATAAGCCCTTCTTCAGGAAGGGCTTATGCACCATTCAGCCCATCGAGTCTATGCCAACCCTCTGAAAAGTATCCCATCATATTCCTGGAATCCCTCATTTGCTATGGCTAATCCACCTAGCCTGCTCATCCCTGGAAACGATGGGCAATTTAGCACCGCCAGTCCACCTAACCTGAACATCTTTGATTGGGGGAGGAAACCAGAGCACCCGGCAGAAGGCCCAGGCAGACACAGCGGGAATATGCAAGCTTTGCACAGACAGTCACCCAAGACTGGGACCAATCAACCCCACCCCTCCGTGGCCCAACATTTCAACTCCGCCTCCCTCTCTGCCGAGGACATGCAGGTCCTGGGCCTCCTCCACCGCCACTCCCTCACTACCTGACGGCTGGAGAAGAATGCCTCATCTTCTGCCTCAGAACACTTCAACCCCAGGGCATCAATGTGGACTTCACCAGTTTCCTCATTTCCCCTTCGCCCATCTAACCCCAGTTCCAACCTTCCAGCTCTGCACTGTCCCCATGACCTGTCCTACCTGCCTATCTACCCTCCCATCTATACGGTCCACCCTCCCCTCTGACCTATCACCTTCATCCCCACCTCCATTCACCTATTGCACTCTTTGCTACCTTCTCCCCGCCCCCATTTATCTCTCCACCCTGGAGGCTCCCTGACTCCATTCCTGATTAAGGGCTTTTGCCTGAAAAGTCAATTTTCCTGCTGCTCGGATGCTGCCTGACCTGCTGTGTTTTTCCAGCACCACTCTAATCTAAACTCCGGTTTCCAGCATTTGCAGTCCTCACTTTTACCCAAGGCTGGAGTCAAACCAAAATCCCTGGCACTGTAAAACAGCAGTGCTAACCATTCTACATTCTTCAAATTATTCCTGCTTGACCATCACAAGTACATATTATTTAGATAGATTAGGCAGTGAAAATAAAAACACTAATAAATGACAATGGAAACTATTTAAGTTTGAGATGATGAAGATGCCCTGATATGACTCATCGAGGCCAGAAACCATAGGAAAATTGGACAGAGTGGGCTGAAATTTCCTTAGCCCTGAACAATATGGGCAGTGGCGAGTCAGTCCTGGAGTTCAGTTCTCTGAAAGTGAAGGGATGTTTCAGTAGCTATGGGTATGCGAAGGACATTGAGGGAGGTAATTGTGGGGATTGGAGGCAGCATGCTGAGAGACAAGGGGAACAATAATTGTGGCAGTTAGCAACTCCCACAGAGGGTGGGAGATGATAAAGCATTGAAGAACATAGGTTACTCACAGAGGGTTGTCATCAACAGCCACCACAACACTGGTTTTGATAGGAGGACAGTGCATCATGATGGTTGGCACAGCTCAGCTGTAGGGCTGTGCCTCAGGGAATAATATTGAGGTTAGATTAAAGATTAGACCCCCTACAGTGTGGAAACAGGCCCATCTGCCCAACTAGTCCACACCAACCCTCTGAAGAGTAATCCACCCAGACACATTTCCCTCTGACTAATACACCTGACACTATGGGCAATTTAGCATGGCCAATTCACCTGACCTACACATCTTTGGATTGTGGGAGGAAACCGGAGCACCCGGAGGAAACCCACGCAGACACGGGGAGAATGTGCAAACTCCACACAGACAGTCACCCAAGGCTTGCATTGAATTTGGGACCCTGGTGCTGTGAGGCAGCAGTGCTAACCACTGAGCCAGCGTGAGAGGTAGACTTAAATTAAAGAGTTGGTTACGACAGTTGGGTGAAGATCAGAAATGATATGATGGATAGGGATTGCAAGGAAGAAAGGAACATGAGTGTTTGTGCGGTCAGCTTGAGCACAATCATGCGCAGAATCAGGTGCAACAAGTCAGTCAAGACTTAACTGACATCCACTGCTAATAAATGTGTGTTGGGTAAATTGATCATTCATTGATAGAAAATTTAGATTCACAGAATCATACAGCATGGAAACAGACCAGTCTATGCCTGACCATAATCCCAAACTAGACTAGACCTACCTGCCTGCGCTTGGCCCATATCCCTTCAAAAATGTCTTATTCATGTACTTATCTAAACATCTTTTAAATGTTGTAACTGTACCCACATCCACCACTTCCTCTGGCAATTCATTATACACACAAGCCACTCTCTATGTAAAAAAAAACCTCATATCTTTTTGAAGTCCTGTCACCTTAAAAATATATCCTCCCAGACTTGAAATTCGCAGCCCGAGAGAAAAGACACCTACCATTCACCTTATCTATAGTTTGTTGCCGCTGAAAAACAAACAGCCCCTGTTTGTTGCCAAATGAAAAAGCAATGTTTTGTTTGTTTTGGTTTTCCTGCTGTTCAATATCATTATCAACTTGTTTGATGGCTTAATCTAATCTAATATCCTGCTTTGTTGGGCATGAGCATTCCTTTTAATTGACTCAAGTCTGATGCTAAGGACAGGTAGCCCATGTAACATCATTCAGAAAGTTGGTGATTAAAAATTACAATACATTTATAATTGTGAGCTACTCTTTCTGAAGTATTGCCTGTGCTACCTATTTGTCCTCAGCCTCTATTCCTTTGCATTTCCCTCTTGCTACATGTACAATGAAGTGCTAATGGTAGCTGGCAATGATCAACCTGGCACACACCTAGGCTACAAAGATGGAGGCACGAATGGAAATCCTGAATGTTTCCCGCAGTGGCAAGTACTTCTGCAGGTGGTACACATGATGACTGTGAGTTGTTGCTATAGATGTATAGAACAAAATTAATTAGGTGAGCAATGCAGAACTGTATGAGAAAACTTGCTAGAGCTCACAGTGGGAAATCCTCCATGAACTTCTCATATTTGATACTCCACCCATATATAGTGAACATCAGTCCATTGAGCCAAAACTAAAATCTTCGATGAACTGTACAGAAAAAAAGGAGGAAACCTGTGAAAGCCATAAAATGAAATGAAATTAGACTTCAACAGAAAATATCAAAACTGAAATAATTAAAAGCATGCCAAAAAGTAGATAGATAGTCAAAGAAGTGGCTGACCAATAAGAAATGAAGAGAGTATAAGTTCATAAAACAGAATTAGTATTAAACTAATATTTTCAGAGACAGACATGCAGGACAGTGATGTTGATTGTCAAATAATGGATATGGAATTTGAATTTGTTACATTCCTATGGGATTACATATGGGATTACGATATGGGATTACATTCCCAAACCTAGCTACTGGTTATGTACAAATGTTTTTCTTCTGCCACTTCTGGTTGCTTGTCGATTATTTTAATGACATTAATTGTGTATCATTTGATTATTAATCCATTTGAAATAATTTCTATTTATTCTATAAATCCATTATAATTTCTGATATCTTCATCAAATGTATTGGGTCTTTTAAAAAAGAGCAACTTCCATCAAATTTGTTGGCGTTTAAGAGAGATTCTCTGTAAACCCTCACCCCTGAAGCTAGTCCATAAATATTTTCTCAACCCTCAACTTTCAAAGCTGTCAAATGACATCAGGACCCATCAGAAGCTCAGTTTTCCTAAGAACCTAAGAACTTGGAACAGGAGTAGGCCATCCGGCCCTTCGAGCCTGTTCCGCCATTCCTGGCTAATCTTTTCGTGGGTTCAACTCCACTTACCCATGTCTTCACCATATCCCTTAATTCTTTTATTTTTCAAAAAGTATCTACCTTAGCTCTAAAATTAATTCCTGAAGTAGTGTCAACTACTTCCCTGGACAAAGAATTCCATAGATTAACAATCCTCTGTCTTAAGAACTTCCTTCTCAGTTCAGTTCTAAACCTGCTTCCTCTAATCTTGAGACCATGCCCTTTTGTCCTAGTTTCACCTACCAGTGGAAACATCCTTTCTATTTCAATGTTAGCGATTCCCTTCATAATTTTATATGTTTCTATAGGATCCCCCCTCATTCTTCTGAATTCCAATGAATATAATCCCAGCCTACTCAGCCTCTCCTCATAAGCCAACCCCCTCCACTGTGAAGATCGACGCAAAGTACCTGTTCAATGCCTCAACCATTTCATCATATCCCATAACTAACTGCCCCGTCTCATCCTCTGAAGGACCAACATTTACTTGAGCCACTCTTCTTTGTTTTCTATATTTATAGAAACGTTTACTATCTGTCTTTATATTCTGTGCCAGGTTTTTCTCATATATGATCTTGCTTTTCTTTATAGCTCTTTTTGTGGCTTTCTGTTGACCTTTAAAGTTTTCCCAATCTTCTAGATTCCTGTTGTTTTTGGCCACTTTGTATGCCTTCTCTTTCACTTTGATAGCCTGCCTTATTTCCTGAGACACCCATGGCAGATGATCCCTCCTTCTTTCTCACTGAATATGCTTTGCTGAGCACTTTGAACAATTTCTTTGAAGGCGCTCCACTGCTCGTCAACTGTCACACCATGAAATCTTTGTTTCCAGTCTACTTTAGCCGGGTATGATATACTTTCAGTATGATGTACTTTCCAACTGTGCATTTATCAGACAATTGCAAAAATGTGGGCATTCGTATTAAACAACCAGCTCTACTTCTTCGATCTTGGCCCTAAGCCAAAATTAATACTTTGCAAGGGTTCAGCTTGAGATTAGATTAGATTCCCTACAGTGTGGAAACAGGCCCTTCGGCCCAACCAGTCTACATCGACCCTCTGAAGAACATCCCACCCAGACCCATTCCCCTGACTAATCCACCTAACACTACGGGCAATTTAGAATAGCCAATTCACCTAACCTGCACATCTTTGGACTGTGGGAGGAAACTGGAGCTCCCAGAGGAAGAGCATTAATTTAACATATTTTGGAAGATAAGTTTTGCTTTCAGGGGAACCCTTCTTCATTCTCCCTAACTCAATCATTAAGTAACATAATAATTGAATAACAATACCTACAGTCTTTAAGTTGATGTATAGAGTAATCGGGCAAAAGTGAGGACTGCAGATGCTGGAGATTACAGTCGACAGTGTGGTGCTGGAAAAGCATAGCAGGTTAGGCAACTTCCGAGGAGAAGGAAAACTAATGTTTCAGACAAAAGCCCTTCATCAGGAGTAATTGGACACACATAGAAGCAGAATTAGAAGAATTCATCAATGTCCTCAATTATTAACCCTCCTTTCAACTTAAAGTCTCAAAACGAAAAGGGAACTATTGATTTCCGTATCACCATGGTATTTAAATTGAGAATCAATGCTTCACTTAATGTATTATCACCTAAAGTCATGATTTTAAATCCTGTCTTTAAATGAGGACTCCCTGGAATTTAGTAAATCAGGAAGAGAGCTGTTTATACATTGCCAGGGCTTTATAAGTCTCCAGTGCATCTCCATCCCAAAGATATGGAATGTGGACTATACAGTCATGCAAATGCTGACATTCATGTTTTTTGTTTCAATCAATATCCTTGTTTCACTTTAAAAAAAACTGCCTTTTGAAAAAGTTCAATGGAGATCTCCAGTCAATTAATTAAAAAATAATATTTGACATGAACATGTCCTCATAATGTGTGATAATTGAATTTCCAGAGCATGAATATCCGCCAAGCAGACGGAATGGTGCAGAGCTACCCTGGATCATATGCTTGATAATTACACATCTGTCAGTTGTTGTTTCTCAACATTAGTACATGTTGAACACTTTTTCAACTGAGCAGCACTAGTTGCAACTTGTATGGCATCTCAGACCTATAGAGTGACAAAAATCAGGAAAGTTTCGAGTCCTAATCTCTACTTAAAGATTTGCTCCAAAATGCGTGTGACTGCCTGTATAGTGTCAAAACATTTCTGTTGAACTGTCACGTTTCAGACAGTTGACTACCTGCCAGTACCAGACTCATCTTTGAAAAACAGCAGGTTATGGGTAAGTTCCTGGGCGGATGTTTACTGCAGCTGAATGAGTCAGTACTTTGGAAAGAGGTGTTTCCATTGCATCTGTTTGGGTGTGGGCTTATCTGATGACTTTTCCATGATGTAGCTGTCACTGTCTGCTGGAACCTTTCAGGGATCACTACTGTTCATATTGACTGCTGTAGCACATGCTCTTCCAAAATATCCAGGACCTTTTCGAAAAACAAACATGCAAAGTAGCAATAATAATATCAGTGTTGAGCTACTTTCCAATTTAGTACATCCACCTGATAATTGTACTCTAAAAAAGTTCAAATTACTGTAACAGCACTGTGGCTGAGTGGTTAGCACTGCTGCCTCACAGTTCCAGGGATTGGGTTTGATCCCACCCTTGGGTGAATGTGTGGCGTTTGCACATTCTCCTTGTGTCTACATGAGTTTCCTTTGAGTGCTCCATGTTTCTTCCAAAAGATATGCAGTTTAGGTAGATTGGCCATCCGAAATTGCCCCATAGTTTCCAGGGATGTACAGACTCGGTAGATTATCCATAGGAAATGCAGGGAAAGGATAGGCAAGGTCTTTGTGGTGGGGGTGGGGGGGAAGAGGGGGGGTGTAGGTGTGGACTTGATTGGCCAATTGGCCTTCTACACTGTAGGGATTCTATGGTGAACCCAAGCCAGGAAAACCTAAATATTTCTTCAGTTTAAGTGATGTGGATTAACACAATGTACAAAGTTTACTGGGTTATGCAGTCATGGAGTAACCATAGCTTCTGTATTTGTGCAGACATTTGACGTATTTTGACTCTCACAAACCTAGAATTAGAAGAATTCATCAATGTCCTCAATTATCAATCCTCCATTCATCTTAAACCCACAAAACAAAAAAGCAAAGTATTAATCTGCAAGCCGCCAAGTTTTAAAAGTTTTTTCCAACAAGTTTAATATTGGCAATTAATACTTCACATAAAGTGGCCAAATTGTGTGGGTGTGGCACAGCATTTAATATTGAGACTCAAAATGAGGAATGGTCACTTGGGCATGATATTAAATATTAGCTTTGATCTTAGAGACATCTTTGAATGTGTGACTGGTTTTGCACTGACTCTGTGCAATTATTTGGATATGCTTTTGAAGACCTCAACAGATTAGCCACCGTAGTGAGACAATGGTCAGAAAATTTCATACTTTGCATTTAGCATAATGGACCACTTTTCGCTGCTCAATGGGAGGCAATGATTAAAATGGATGAACTAAAATCCATGAGGACATACAATTGAGAATGGTCTTTCCTATTTCTTGTATAAGGCTTTAACAATGTATTATTGCATTATCTACTATCTTCTTAATATTTCAGACAGAATTTGGGATCTGTATGCCCCAGCTAATTTCCATACAATGGTTCAGACAGAATGAAAATGATGAGCCGATGCGTAATATCCTGAAGGGCAGGAGTCTCTGCTTAGTTTTGTTGTTTACCTCAGTTTAAACTCAAATTGCACTCAGCAGCAATCGAGATGCCACTATCTTCTGTACTATTTTGAAAAACTTTGGCCCATACCTTCTGGCCTCCAAATTGTTAGAGACCAGGCATGACCTAAAAGATTTGGACCCCTTGGAAGTGCCAGTGTACTAACGACAACTGAACTTGATTTTTTAAAACTTTGATATCCAGACATGTTTTTATGCACCATTAAATATGTATTTTTCCACCACCAAATCATTTGAGTTACTTATTTTCCTTCATACTCCATGACTAAATCAATTACCGATTTACATAGCCCATTATGAGATTTAGATATTGGCATTTGTTAGGCAAAAGCGAGGGCTGCAGATGCTGGAGATTAGACTCGAGAGTGTGGTGTTGGAAAAGCACAGCAGGTCAGGCAGCATCCGAGGAGCAGGGGAATTGACGTTTCAGGCAAAAGCTCTTCATCAGGAATGAGGCTTGTGAACTGAAGGGATGAGAGATAATAGGAGGGGTGGGGCTGGGGGGAAGGTAGCTGAGAATGTGATAGCTGGAAATAAGGTGGGGGGTAATGGTGATAGGTCAGAGGGGAGTGTGGAATGGATAGGTGGGAAGGAAAATGTGCAGGTAGGACAGCTCGTGAGGGCAGTGCTGAGTCGGAAGGTTGGATCCGGAATAAGGTGAGGGGAGGGGAAATAAGGAAACTGGCGAAAGCCACATAGATGCCGTGGGATTGGAGGGTCCCAAGGTGGAAGATGAGCTGTTCTTCCTCCAGGCATTGGGTGGTTAGGGAGTGGTGATGTAGGAGACCCAGGATCTGCATGTCCTCAGCGGAGTGGGAGGGGGAGTTGAAGTGTTCAGCCACAGGCAGTGGCGTTGGTTGGTGCGGGTGTCCCAGAGATGTTCTTTGAAGCGCTCTGCAAGTAGGCGTCCTATCTCCCCAATGTAGAGGAGACTGCATCAGGAGCAACAGATATAGTAAATGACATGTGTGGATGTGCAGGTAAAACTCTGATGGATGTGGAAGGCTCCTTTGGAGCCTTGGTCTGAGGTGAGGGGGGAGGTGTGGTTGCAGGTTTTGCAATTCCTGCGGTGGCAGGGGAAGATGCTGGGAGGGGTATTTGTTGCCCATCTGCCTATCATTAATGTCCTTCAACTGGAGAAAGAAACTGCAGGCATTGATGCTAAGTTTGCTAATCACACAAAGATAGATGGAGGGGCTGGTTGTGTTGAGGAAGTGGGAAAGCTGCAGAAGAAGTTGGAGAGGCGAGGAGAGTCAGCAAAGAAATGGCCAATGGAATACAATGTGGACAAGTGTGCGTTTATGCAGTTTGGTAGGAAGAATAGAGGTGTAGGCTATTTTCTATACGGGTAAAGGATTTGGAAATCTGAAGCACAAAGGCACTTGGGAGTCCTGGTTCAGAGGTCTCTTAATGTGATGTGGAGGTGCTGTTGTTGGATTGGGGTGGACAAGGCCAGAAGTCACATGATACCAGGTTATAGTCCAACAGGTTATTTGAAATGAAGTCACCTGACGAAGGAAGAGCACTTTGAAAGCTCAAGATTCTTTTATTGTTAACATGTGAGTTCAGTTGGTAGTTAGGAAGGCAAATGAAAAGTGAGAATTCATTTCAAGAGGGCCAGAATTCAAGAGAGCGATGTACTGCTGAGGCTGTATTAGGCTTTGGTCAGACCATATTTGGAATATTGGATGGATTTTATGATTTTATGATTGCGAGCAGTTTTGGGCCCCACTGCCAAGGAAGGATGTGCTGACACTGGAGGGGGTCCCAAGGTTTACAAGAATGATCCTGCAGGTAAAGAGTTTGTCATATGAGGAGCGCTTGAGGTGTCTTTATTCAATGGAGTTTAGTTGGATGAGTGGGAGATCTGATTGAAACTTACAGAATACTAAGAGGCCCAGATACAGTGGACATGGAGAAGATATTTCCACAAGTGCAGTCTTTGTCCTGAGGGTCTCAGAGTGAAGTGGTGACCCTGTATAATTGGAATAAGGAGGAATTTCTTCAGCCAGAGGGTAGTTCATCTGTGGAACTCATTGCCGCAGAAGGCTGTAGAGACCATGTCTTTGAGGGCTTTTAAAACAGATTCTTGATTAGTAAGGAGATCAATCATTATGGGGAGAAGGCAGGAGAATGGGATTGAGAAATAAATAGTCATGATCAAATGTTGAAGTAGACACGATAGGCCAAATGGCCTAACTCAGCTCCTATGTCTTATGGTTTTTGGAAACTGAGAGATTTAATCTGCCATTTCAGAGGACATTTTGGAGTCAACTACATTACAACGGGTCTAAAGCTGTATGTGGGCCAGATCAGGTAAAGACAGCAGATTTCCATTCCTAACTGGTATTAGTGAACCTAATAGATGGACATTTACAACAATCAACTTGGTTCCACTAGACTAGCTTTTAATTCAATTCAAATTTGTTACCTGCCATTTTGGGATTTGCACCGCTATTGCCAGAATATTAGCTTGCAAGTGTGAATTACTAGTCCAGTGACATCACCACAACTGCATCCCCATTGGGCATTTACTCCATGTCCAGAGCCAAACTTAAGTTAAGGACTGAGCTACATTCAAAGATGCCCAACGCACTTACCTTGATAGTTACTCAGCAGAAGTTAGCCTCTCCCCGACCTTTTTAAACTCCCAACTCCCATTTAAACACTCCAAACCCCTAATCTGACTTGACCCAATCCCTTCCAACTCCCTGACCTGGTCCCTCCTGACCCAACTTGACTTATGCCACCCACCCTTAAACCAACCTGACCACAACCTTAAGCTGACCTAACCACCCCTTCACCTGAAATAAGCACCCCTGCAATTTGACCGAACTAACCTCTAAATTGACTTACTCCCATGTGTCACCATAGCATCTGATCCACATTCTGTCTTACACCTCCCCGACTCCCTTTCCCATGTGTCACATACTTTGTTCTCTCCACAGATTCTGAAAGAGGCAGCGGGACTTTAAACTTTTTACGTCCCAGGGTATGGCCTAAAATGTGGGCATTGCTTCCATGAAGGTACTCTGCACTGTTCCCTGCAAGGATTGCTGCAGTGCATCAGTTAAGATGAATTCTGACCCAGAAGACAAGCTCAAAGCATCGTAGTAGTCTAAGTAGGTTACATTTCTTGCTGATCTGAATCAGAAATTGCTTTTCCAATCCACATCACAAGACAGCTATTGTAAGATGGTCCCACCCGTATACTTAGCAACCACTCCTGATTAAATTAATCACTATTGGACTTTTCTGCTTTCTGCCCCATCTTCTTGTTCTTTCAGGGGATGCAGACATCACTGGCCAGACCAATATTTATTGCTAATCCCTAATTCCCCTTCAGAAAATGGCAGTGTGTTATCTTATTAATCCAATTTAGTGTGGTTCAGAAGGCAGCTATAGGAATTTGACTCAGCAATTGTAAAATAACGTGTTATGTTTTCAATTCAGGATGAGGTGTGGCTTTCAGGGGAAATTGCAGAGTGTGGTGCTCCCCTGTATCTGAAGGTTTTGTCCTTCTAGCAGATAGAAGTTGCTTGTTTGAAAGGTGCTGGCTAAGGATCCTTTGTGCGCTACTACTTGCTCAGAGATGACTGGCAAGCTTTGGCAAGTATCAGAGCTAATCACAGGCCTCAACACTGATAATGTGGGTCTCAGGAAGGGGAAATGTATGTCAATTGTTAGCCTAGGATATATAATTACAAGAGGGACACAGTTAAAGCAGGACATATATTTGTTTTGGAGCCATCAACATACTTAGGTTTTACATTCGGCATAGGGCTTCCATGCAAATTGAAGTTGCAATATGGACTCTTTGAGTGACCATGGGCATAATCAGAGTACAAGGTGTATAATGAAAGTTTAAAATTTACAGCAATTAAAGGTTTCATTAATGCAGCGCCTGTAACAATAAAACACATCCTGGGGCATTTGGGAGTAAGGGCACTGAGTGTCCAATGAAAGAAGAATATTGGAAAATCTCAGCAGGTCATGCAGCATCTGTGGAGACAGATCTAATGCTAACCTTATATTAGAACATGGAAGAGTTTTGGGGAACAATTGGTTACAGAGAGATTTAAGACAGTTTTGAAAATGAAGGAGAGGCAGGGGGATTTGAGGAATGTGTTCCAGTGTATAGAATCTAAACAATTAATGGATGTACCACCAGAGATGGACCAATGGGAGAAGGATATGCATTGAACACTGGCACAGATGAAGAGTTACTGAACTTTGAAGGATACTGCAGCAGGTAGCAGAGACCTGAATGAATTTAAACTTGATTTTACCAGCATGGATTTCAAAGTTAGCATTAGCCAACTTGCAACATTTAAAGATCAAAAGATAAATTGAGTACAAGTGCCTTAGCCTAATTATATTTTATGTCACATCTGAGTTTCCTGAATCAGTTTTCCAGACCTCTACTACATCTCTCTGCTGCTCGATATTACACCTCTGAGTCTCATGTAAATTTACATCCATTTGCTTTAGCTTTCAGGGCTCTAGAATATAACAAAAACTTTGGGAGCAACAGGGACTAAAAGCACTAACTCTATAAGTTACAATGATTTCTTTTGGTAATTTTAATTTTAAAATGTGCTGTTGAGAACTTCATTGTACTTTCTATATCTTTAAATTTTTTACAGTGTTTGAAAGGCACATTATAAATTCAAAAGCATCAATGAATACATCTTTTTGAACATTTTGTGCCTGATGTGTATAAGTGACGAGTTAATGGTTTCAAAATTTAATTTTCAGAAAGAGGAGTTTAAAGAAGAAATGCATTTTGTGGGTTCTTCAGAATTGGATAGATGACGCCATTTCCAACTGTTTACTTTGCCTTCTGACTATAATATTACAAGAATCCAGAAATCTTGGCTGAAGTAGTATTTGGCAAAAAAAAGTGAAGAAGCTCGGCATACATTTTTGGTGCATCCATCCATTTGCAAATCACCTAAAACGCAAAAGTACACTAGGGCATAGAATTAACTATGGACAAAGGATTAACATTGGCATAAGTTGTTAGTAATACAATCAATACAGTTGTCACATGGGCATAAAGATATTGTATAATTACTAAATTAACACTTATCAAGAGTCTTATAAATAATGAGGCAAATAGACAGGACAAGCAGGGATCATATTACAAAGCGCACCTTAAGAAATGCTTGGAAACATGGCTGATACTCACCCTCCCTCTCTCCCCTATTGATGGTGGGACTAAGGTAAACAGGATGCAAAAGGAGATTAAAACAGGAGGGCAGCCATGACCAGGCTGGTTATGTGGAGGTTGAGGGATGTTCACTATGGTAGGGAGCCAGGGTAAATCATTCCAACGATGAAACAAGACCTTTGAGTGCTAAGGCTAAGAGGACATGAAGTGTGCCATGTGATTAAGACTTAGAGGATTAGTAATTTGATGGGATGAAGTCCATTGATTTTAATTCTCTGTCTGGCTGTCTGAAGTTTGCAGATCCTTGTGATCTCACATTCCCCATTGGGTTCATCCTAACCTATTAACGGTGGACAGTTAATCTCCAAAAGAATCACTTTTCTGTAGTTCCTCTGTATAAGCCCTTCAGCAGTATGAGCAATATGTATCCCTGCTAGTCTGCAACTACTTGGGTTGACCATACCTTTTAGCTCAGAGTCCAGATGCCTCTTGTTAAATGTGTCTTAGATGTAGCAATCACTCACATGCTGGCAACTATTACATTGTGTGGCCTGTTACACACAATAGGGCTGCTCCTTTTATATGTTTGATAGTCCTATTGGCATGAATGTGGATTCTACTTCTTTGATAGTTTGGGGATCTGAGTCTTCCTGTCTATCAGTAATGTAGATGCTGCTTGATCACATTGGATTGGGATGGATCTATAATGAAGCAGTCCTGTATTGATGTTAATATTCCTCTTTGAGACCTATAAACCTCACCCTATGGTCAGGTTGTTCAGTTGTAGAACTGACTGAAGTACTCATTAGCAAACTATGACCCACTATCTGAAATGACCTATCAGAAATACCATGCTTTGCAAATATCTCATATACTATGCAGATAACAGTAAGTGTCAAATACAATGTCTTCACATCTATCCATCAGGGCAAAGAATCAATTATAATGATTAAAAAGCAATCGGTTTGTTGCCAACTTTCCCAGTGTCATAGAGATGTACAGCATGGAAACAGACCTTTCGGTCCAACCCGTCCATGCCGACCAGATATCCCAACCTAATCTAGTTCCACCTGCCAGCACCCGGCCAATATCCCTCCAAACCCTTCCTATTCATATACCCATCCAAATGCCTCTTAAATGTTGCAATTATACCAGCCTCCACCACATCCTCTGGCAGCTCATTCCATACACGTACCACCCTCTGCATGAAAAAGTTGCCCTTAGGTCTCTTTTATATCTTTCCCCCTCACCCTAAACCTATGCCCTCTAGTTCTGGACTCTCCGACCCCAGGGAAAAGACTTTGCCTATTTATCCTACCCATGCCCCTCATAATTTTGTAAACCTCTACAAGGTCACCCCTCAGCCTCCGACGCTCCAGGGAAAACAGACCCAGCCTGTTCAGCCTCTCCCTGTAGCTCAGATCCTCCAACCTGACAACATCCTTGTAAATCTTTTCTGAATCCTTTCAAGTTTCACAACATCTTTCCAATAGGAAGGAGACCAGAATTGCACGCAATATTCCAACAGTGGCCTAACTAATGTGCAGCTGCAATATGACCTCCCAACTCCTGTACTCAATACTCTGACCAATAAAGGAAAGTATACCAAACGCCTTCTTCACTATCCTATCTACCTGCGACTCCACTTTCAAGGAGCTATGAACCTGCACTCCAAGTTCTCTTTGTTCAGCAACACTCCCTAGGACCTTATCATTAAGTGTATAAGTCTTGCTAAGATTTGCTTTCCCAAAATGCAGCACCTTGCATTTATCTGAATTAAACTCCATCTGCCACTTCTCAGCCCATTGGCCCATCTGGTCCAGATCCTGTTGTAATCTGAGGTAACCTTCATCGCTGTCCACTACACCTCCAATTTTGGTGTCATCTGCAAACTTACTAACTATACCTCTTATGCTCGCATCCCAATCTTTTATGTAAATGATAGTGAATGTGTTGGATATTATAGTTTTCATTGCTCCAGTCTGGTAGAGATTTTACCTGCGCCCACACCTCCTCCCTCACCTCCATCCAAGGCCTCAAAGGAGCCTTCTACATCCATCAAAGTTTCACCTGCACATCCACCAATGTCACTCATTGTATCCGTAGCTCCCAATGCGGACTCCTCTACATTGGGAAGACTGGACGCCTCCTAGCAGAGCGCTTTAGGGAACATCTCCGGGACACCCGCACCAATCAACCCCACTGCCCCATCACCCAACATTTCAACTCCTCCTCCCGCTCTGCCGAGGACATGCATGTCCTGGTTCTCCTCCACTGCCGCTCCCTCACCACCCGATGCCTGGAGGAAGAATGCCTCATCTTCCACCTTGGAACACTTCAACCCCAGGGCATCAATGTGGACTTCACCAGTTTCCTCATTCCCCCTCCCCCCACCTTACCCCAGTTCCAACCTGCCAGCTCAGCACTGTCCTCATGACCTGTCCTACCCCTTCCCATCTATCTGCTCCACCCTCCTCTTTGACCTATCACCTCCATCCCCACCCCCATTCACCTATTGTACTCTTTGCTACCTTCCCCCACCCTCCTCTCTGACCTATCACCTCCACCCCCACCCCCATTCATCTATTGTCCTATTGTACCCTTTGCTACCTTCTCCCCAGCAATGCCCCCACCCCGCACCCACCCCACTTATCTCTCCACCCTGCAGGTGCCCTGCCTCCATTCCTGATGAAGAGCATTTGCCTGAAACGTCGATCTTCCTGATCCTCGGATGTTGCCTGACCTGTTGTGCTTTTCCAGCACCACTCTAATCTAAATATGTAGAGATTTTAGAGTCAGCAATGTGATCCCCAATGTCCTTGGAAACCTCAGTCACTACTCCAATGACTGAGTTCTGGCTCTGCACTTGCTGATCCTTAAGTCTCTGGTGCAGCTTCCCTTGGACAATTTACAAAGTGGAGTTAAAATGGCCAGTCTGACATCAACAACATAATTTATTTCACTCTCTGTTTCTGGTCTGTCAATCAATTCTCCCATACCAGTATATGGCCCCTCAATCCATATGCTTTATATATGTCCACTAACCCCTTATGTGGGGCCTCATCAAAAGTCTTCCTGAAATCCAAATATGCTACATTTACTAATTCTCCCTCAACTAATCTACTCATTACATCCACAAAAGCTCCAGTAGTTTATTTGAATATTTCGCTTTCATAAACTCATGTTGATTTTGTCTCACCTCATTTTTGTTTTCTGAATATTCTGTTATCATGTCTTTTTTAATAGATTTGAGTATTTTCCCCAGTACTGATGTAAAGCTAACTAATCTGTAGTTCTTCATTTTTCTCACTCGCTCCTTTTTTAAATAGTGGGTTTCCCTTTCTGACCCTACAATCCTTTGGGACTGCTCTAGTGTCTGCAGTATTTTGGAAGATGAAAATATCTCACACTTACAAGTAACTGGACCTCATTCTCAATCACAAAGTATCATACTTCTGTCTGATCATGGCCATGATATGTAACAACACAGTTTGCAAGTACCCACTAAGTTGTCCCTAGAAGAGTACTGCTCCTGAGCTAATAGCTAAAACCTACTGTCACTTAACTTGTAATCCAGAACCCCAGATAATGGTTTGGGTACATCAGTTCCAATCCTATCATAGCAAGTGGTGGAATTTGAATTCAATACAAATCTGGATTTAAAGGTCTACTGATGACCAGGTAGCTATTGTCAATTGTAGGAAAAACCCATCTGATTCACTCATGTCCTTTAGTGAAGGAATCAGCCCTGGACTGGCCTACAGGTGACTCCAGACCCACAGCAATGTCATTAACTCTTATCTGCTCTTTGAAATGGTCTAACAAGCCATTCAGTTGTAAAACCTGCTGGAAAAGAAAAATGGAATGAAATTGGACGGACTACTTGGCACGCACTAAGGCACTGGAAATAATAATTGCAAACGTAGTCCTGTCAACCCTGCAAAGTCCTCCTTACTAACATTTGGGAGCTAATTCCAAAATTGGGATAGCAGTTTCACAGACAAGTCAAGCAACAGCCTAACATAGTCATACTTATACGTTACAGAAAATGTCCCAGACAACATTATTACCAGCCTGGGTCATTAATCCAAACCCCAAGAGTAATAATCATAGGTTATGGCAGAATAGTGATTATGTAACATAACTTATGTAATGCAACCATTTACCTGGCAACAGAAAGACTATCCTGTTCCTCACAACATTTATACACCTCCACCTTGTTTTAAGCTTTGATGCCATTCTTAAATGGATTTAGCAATGTTTAATCTGTGCAAAATTGTCTATTTCCTTTTCCTGGCTGTCTAGTTCATGTGTCCAATGCACTTTAATTACTCTCTTGAGATGGAGGTGGAACTGCTTATTCATCAGACCCTTGACACCCCTGGACTATTTCATTTGAAAGCACAAAATTGATTGGTCACGTTCAGCATTCGCAAATTACTATCTACTTTCAACTGGAACTACATTTGTGGAATATTCTAAACAACAAATGTCCTTGTGCCAGTTTCCAGCAGAAAGCAGAAAGATCCTACCAATATTTATTTATTCTTGGTCATTTAAAAGAAAAACCTCTCATTTTATGATTTTAAAAAATATATATAGTTCTTGGATCTTAGAAATTGAAATCTATTTTTCTGAGTCTTTTGCGAGTTGTGTAGATGGGCTGGTGAAGACTTCAGGAAGGGAGTTAAATGGCTTCGAGGAGAAAGTGAGGTCTGCAGATGCTGGAGATCAAAGTTGAAACTTTATTGCTGGAACAGCACAGCAGGTCAGGCAGCATCATTGTAGAAATCATTGTAGATGTTTTGTGCAATGTTTCTACAATGATTTCTACGATGCTGCCTGACCTGCTGTGCTGTTCCAGCAATAAAGTTTCAACAAAGTTAAATGGCTTCCCATTGCCGTGGCATTTTGCCAGCAGCGGGGTAGTTTGTACCTCGGGCACCCTCCAAGTGTCCAATTGAGCCGCTCAAGTCAAAAGTTTAGAACCATTATATAAAATAACAGCAGAATATTGAAGATGCTGGAAGCTGAAAATAAAGCAAAACAGTACTGGAGAAACTCAGCAAGACCAACAGCATCTGTGGAGACAGAAACAGAGTGAATATTTTGGTACAATATGACCCTTCTTCAGAACTAAACAGGGCTAGAAAACATGATGAGATTTATGCTGTTGAAAAGGGGTGGGAAGTGTTACCTGGGACAAAAGCTCATGGATAGGTAATGGTTTGTGAAGTCACTCCGCTCCTGCTCTTACTGCAGTTAGACCTCTCGATCTGTGCCTTACATCCTCTACCACTCACCCAAAAATCTGAAGAGTTTGTTTTGTTTTTCCATTAAACATTACTTGAAGTTTACGTAGCTCTTCCTACCTCTGCACAAAACATCTTTCTTCGTTGGAAACTAAGGATATAATATATAACATGCTTTAATGTAAATTCACTCACATCTTGCTACTGTAGCTGTATGATCTTAACTTCTATAACTCTTTCTCCCCCTGGCAAAGAAGAACTTGCTGATTGCATACAGCCACCTTATATGCATATAAGATATGACTTTAGGTATGACTGGCTTTGCAAATAAGATACTGAGACAGCTAAAACAAGAATTAAGGATTAACGACTAAAAACTAAAGCTAAGTTGTGGTTGTTTTTCCTGTTTTCGATAAATGATTCTATCTATTTTAATGAAGTGCTCCAGTTACAACAAAGAACTTACAACATCATATTGCTATATTGTAATAATCTGCACCTACAAACTATAAACTGGAATACTGGATCTTTGATATTTAAAGCATGTTTCTGATACTTCCTTTTTTAGTATCAAAAATAAATATCCCCTTCAGTACCATGTGCAAACAGTTTGATTAGACTAGATCAGATTCCCTACAGTGTGGAAACAGGCCCTTCGGCCAAACCAGTCCACACCGACCCTCTGAAGAGTAATCCACCCAGACCCATTTCCCTCTGACTTACAACATATATTAAGCTAGATAGTGTGTTCTTTATTTGTATGTGAGATGTACAAAATGTGACAGTGTGTTAACTATGCCTCCTTCTCACTGGTAACGTTTTATCTCTGAGCTTTAAATCCAGGCTGACATTCCATTGCAGTCAGTCAGGTTCAGTGTTGAACCACTGTTCTGTTTAATTTCCTTAATGCCCTCCTCCAAATTTGTCCTTAAAGTAACTCTCCCTCATTTCAAGTAAATAGGTCGAATCTCCTTAAAAGTAGCAAAACGTAAGATTTGAGACCAATTTATATATTGGTATCTAACAGTGTTTGTTTGCGATCTCAGATATTTCCCTGATTTTAATGTGGTACTCAACCTTATCCAAGTGTTAGTACAGTTGAGCTTTGAATATTTGGTAAAAATTGAGCGTATGACTCAAATGAAAAAAAAAACTTAAGAAGGACAAATGTTTAATTATTTGCTGAGCTGCTCAGAACAGTATTTCAAATGCCTACAAAGTAGTCCAGCAGTGATAAATGTTATTGCATAAATTACAGTTATAAAAAGCTTTTTATTTTGACCTGTGGGCTCAGTGCTTCCTTTTGGTCTAATGCAATAATTGGAAGAAATGGTTTGTAAGTGATAGTAGATGAAGCAATGAGTAACTCATTATTTTCTGTGTTGATCGTTCATGAAATCAATTAAAATGCACCAACATATCTTTCCCCCAGTTTTCAATCACCTCTACTGTAGGGTTGCATATTTTTGTGGTCTGGTTGTATAGATTTTTAGGTTTAGATTTTAGATTTTGTTGTCATGTGTACTCAAGTACAGGAGTACAGTGAAACGTGTATAATGTTGCCACACACGGCACCATAAAGGAATGAGAGTCAAAAAGTTAAGCATTACCTCATACAATAGTAGAAAAATATTGAAATAGGTATTAGTTTGCACAAAAGTCTTTTGTGGTTTAAACTAAGAAAATAAAGGAAAATTTTGAAAGTTTAGTGGTCTTTGGTGAGTCCTCTGCTAATGTCGCTCTCCGGGGTGATCTCAGCTGTCTGTTCTCGTATTGCCACCTCAGATACCATCACTGCTGCTGGAACTGCTGCTCTCCAATCTCCCCTGGTGCCTCAGGAACATGTTTGGGTAGGTTACACTTGCACGCGGATCCAATGCACTACTATGAGTCACCGAGAGACCAGCCAACGTATCTCTGAGAGATCAAGCTGAGGGACGCCAGGGCACTAGGACGAAACCGACAACGAGCCATTGAAATACAAAGCCAGGATCTGCCACAAAGCACAGAAACACCAAGCTGGGAGTTACCACAAGCCATTGAGAGACCCGGCCAGGACCCACCATGAGCTGCAGAGAGACCAGGCTGAGACCCACCATGAGCTGCAGAGAGACCAGGCTAAGACCCACCACAAGCTGCAGAGAGACCAGGCTGAGACCCACCATGAGCTGCAGAGAGACCAGGCAAGGATGCACCATGAGCTGCAGAGAGACCAGGCTGAGACCCACCATGAGCTGCAGAGAGACCAGGCAAGGATGCACCATGAGCTGCAGAGAGACCAGGCTGAGACACACCAAGAGCTGCAGAGAGACCAGGCTGTGACCCACCATGAGCTGCAGAGAGACCAGGCAAGGATGCACCATGAGCTGCAGAGAGACCAGGCTGAGACCCACCATGAGCTGCAGAGAGACAAGGCTGAGACCCACCATGAGCTGCAGAGAGACCAGGCAAGGATGCACCATGAGCTGCAGAGAGACCAGGCTGAGACCCACCATGAGCTGCAGAGAGACCAACTGTGACCCACCATGAGCTGCAGAGAGACCAGGCTGTGACCCACCATGAGCTGCAGAGAGACCAGGCAAGGATGCACCACGAGCTGCAGAGAGACAAGGCTGAGGCCCACCACAAGCTGCAGAGACACCAGGCTGAGACCCACCATGAGCTGCAGAGTGACCAGGCTTAGATCCACTATGAGCTGCAGAGAGACCAGGCTGAGACCCACCACAAGCTGCAGAGAGACCATGCTGAGATCCACTACAAACTGCCAAGAGACCAGGCTGAGACCCACCACAAGCTGCAGAGAGACCAGGCTGAGATCCACTACGAGCTGCCAAGAGACCAGGCTGAGACCCACTACACACTGCAGAGAGACCAGGCTGAGACCCACCATGAGCTGCAGAGAGACCAGGCTGAGACCCACTACACACTGCAGAGAGACCAGGCCAGAACCCACTACACACTGCAGAGAGACCAGGCCAGGACCCACCATGAGCTGCAGAGAGACCAGGCTGAGACCCAACACGAGCTGCAGAGAGACCAGGCAAGGATGCACCATGAGCTGCAGAGAGACCAGGCAAGGACCCACCACGAGCTGCAGAGAGACCAGGCTGAGACCCACTACACACTGCAGAGAGACCAGGCCAGGATCCACTACACACTGCAGTGAGGCCAGTCTGAGGCCCACCATGAGCTGCAGAGAGACCAGGCTGAGACCCACTATACACTGCAGAGAGACCAGGCTAGAACCCACTACACACTGCAGAGAGACCAGGCCAGAACCCACTACACACTGCAGAGAGACCAGGCCAGGACCCACCACGAGCTGCAGAGAGACCAGGCTGAGACCTACAACGAGCTGTAGAGAGACCAGACTGAGACGCACTACATGCTGCAGAGAAACCAGGCAAGGATGCACCATGAGCTGCCAAGAGACCAGGCTGAGAACCATCACAAGCTGCAGAGAGACCAGGCTGAGATCCACTACGAGCTGCCAAGAGACCAGGCTGAGACCCACCACAAGCTGCAGAGAGACCAGGCTGAGATCCACTACGAGCTGCCAAGAGACCAGGCTGAGACCCACCACAAGCTGCAGAGAGACCAGGCTGAGATCCACTATGAGCTGCAGAGAGACCAGGCTGAGACCCACCACAAGCTGCAGAGAGACCAGGCTGAGATCCACTACGAGCTGCAGAGAGACCAGGCTGAGGCCCAACACGAGCTGCAGAGAGACCAGTCTGAGGCCCAACACGAGCTTCAGAGAGACCAGACTGAGACCCACCACGAGCTGCAGAGTGACCAGGCTGAGACCCGTTACACACTGAAGAGAGACCAGGCTGAGACCCACTACACACTGCAGTGAGGCCAGGCTGAGTCCCACCACGAGCTGCAGAGAGACCAAGCTGAGACCGACCATGAGCTGCAGAGAGACCAGGCTGAGATTCACCATGAGCTGCAGAGAGACCAGGCTGAGACCCACTACACACTGCAGAGAGACCAGGCTGAGACCCACTACACACTGCAGAGAGACCAGGCCAGAACCCACTACACACTGCAGAGAGACCAGGCCAGGACCCACCATGAGCTGCAGAGAGACCAGGCTGAGACACACTATGAGCTGCAGAGAAACCAGGCTGAGACCCAACACGAGCTGCAGAGAGACCAGGCATGGACGCACCACATGCTGCAGAGAGACCAGGCTGAGACCAACTACACACTGCAAAGAGACCAGGCTGAGACCCACTACACACTGCAGTGAGGCCAGGCTGAGGCCCACCATGAGCTGCAGAGAGACCAGGCTGAGGCCCACCATGAGCTGCAGAGAGACCAGGCTGAGACCCACTACACACTGCAGAGAGACCAGGCCAGAACCCACTACACACTGCAGAGAAACCAGGCCAGGACCCACCACGAGTTGCAGAGAGACCAGGCTGAGACCCACTACACACTGCAGTGAGGCCAGGTTGAGTCCCACCACGAGCTGCAGAGAGACCAGGCTGAGACCCACCACGAGCTGCAGAGAGACCAGGCAAGGACCCACCACAAGCTGCAGAGACACCAGGCTGAGACCCACCATGAGCTGCAGAGTGACCAGGCTGAGACCCACTACACACTGCAGAGAGACCAGGCCAGAACCCACTACACACTGCAGAGAAACCAGGCCAGGACCCACCACAAGCTGCAGAGAGACCAGGCTGAGACCCACTACACACTGCAGAGAGATGAGGCTGAGATCCACCACAAGCTGCAGAGAGACCAGGCTGAGATCCACTACGAGCTGCAGAGAGACCAGGCTGAGGCCCAACACGAGCTGCAGAGAGACCAGTCTGAGGCCCAACACGAGCTTCAGAGAGACCAGGCTGAGACTCACCAAGAGCTGCAGAGACACCAGGCTGAGACCCACCATGAGCTGCAGAGTGACCAGGCTGGGACCTGTTACACACTGAAGAGACACCAGGCTGAGACCCACTACACACTGCAGAGAGACCAGGCTGAGACCCACCATGAGCTGCAGAGAGACCAGGCTGAGACCCACCATGAGCTGCAGAGAGACCAGTCTGAGACCCACCATAAGCTGCAGAGAGACCAGGCTGAGACCCACCATGAGCTGCGGAGAGACTAGGCTGAGACCCACTACACACTGCAGAGAGACCAGGCCAGAACCCACTACACAATGCGGAGAAACCAGGCCAGGACCCACCATGAGCTGCATAGAGACCAGGCTGAGACACACTATGAGCTGCAGAGAGACCAGGCTGAGACCCAACACGAGCTGCAGAGAGACCAGGCAAGGACCCTCCACAAGCTGCAGAGAGACCAGGCTGAGACCCACTACACACTGCAGAAACCAGGCTGAGACCCACTACACACTGCAGTGAGGCCAGGCTGAGGCCCACCACGAGCTGCAGAGAGACAAGGCTGAGGCCCACCACTAGCTGCAGAGAGACCAGGCTGAGACCCACTACACACTGCAGTGTGGCCAGGCTGAGGCCTACCACGAGCTGCAGAGAGACCAGGCTGAGATCCACCACGAGCAGCAGAGAGACCAGGCTGAGACCCACCATAAGCTGCAGAGAGACCAGGCTGTGACCCACCATGAGCTGCAGAGAGACCAAGCTGAGACCCACTACACACTGTAGTGTGGCCAGGCTGAGGCCTACCACGAGCTGCAGAGAGACCAGCCTGAGATCCACCACGAGCTGCAGAGAGACCAGGCTGAGATCCACCACGAGCTGCAGAGAGACCAGGCTGAGATCCACCATGAGCTGCAGAGAGACCAGGTTGAGACCCACCATGAGCTGCAGAGAGACCAGGCTGAGACCCACCATGAGCTGCAGAGAGACCAGGCTGAGACCCACTACACACTGCAGAGAGACCAGGCCAGAACCCACTACACACTGCAGAGACCAGGCTGAGACCCACTACACACTGCAGAGAGACCAGGCTGAGACCCACCATGAGCTGCAGAGAGACCAGGCTGAGACCCACTACACACTGCAGAGAGACCAGGCCAGAACCCACCACACACTGCAGAGAGACCAGGCCAGGACCCACCATGAGCTGCAGAGAGACCAGGCTGAGACCCACCATGAGCTGCAGAGAGACCAACTGTGACCCACCATGAGCTGCAGAGAGACCAGGCTGTGACCCACCATGAGCTGCAGAGAGACCAGGCAAGGATGCACCACGAGCTGCAGAGAGACAAGGCTGAGGCCCACCACAAGCTGCAGAGACACCAGGCTGAGACCCACCATGAGCTGCAGAGTGACCAGGCTGAGATCCACTATGAGCTGCAGAGAGACCAGGCTGAGACCCACCACAAGCTGCAGAGAGACCATGCTGAGATCCACTACAAACTGCCAAGAGACCAGGCTGAGACCCACCACAAGCTGCAGAGAGACCAGGCTGAGATCCACTACGAGCTGCCAAGAGACCAGGCGGAGACCCACTACACACTGCAGAGAGACCAGGCTGAGACCCACCATGAGCTGCAGAGAGACCAGGCTGAGACCCACTACACACTGCAGAGAGACCAGGCCAGAACCCACTACACACTGCAGAGAGACCAGGCCAGGACCCACCATGAGCTGCAGAGAGACCAGGCTGAGACACACTATGAGCTGCAGAGAGACCAGGCTGAGACCCAACACGAGCTGCAGAGAGACCAGGCAAGGATGCACCATGAGCTGCAGAGAGACCAGGCAAGGACCCACCACGAGCTGCAGAGAGACCAGGCTGAGACCCACTACACACTGCAGAGAGACCAGGCCAGGACCCACTACACACTGCAGTGAGGCCAGTCTGAGGCCCACCATGAGCTGCAGAGAGACCAGGCTGAGACCCACTATACACTGCAGAGAGACCAGGCTAGAACCCACTACACACTGCAGAGAGACCAGGCCAGAACCCACTACACACTGCAGAGAGACCAGGCCAGGACCCACCATGAGCTGCAGAGAGACCAGGCTGAGACACACTATGAGCTGCAGAGAGACCAGGCTGAGACCCAACACGAGCTGCAGAGAGACCAGGCTGAGACCTACAACGAGCTGTAGAGAGACCAGACTGAGACCCACTACATGCTGCAGAGAAACCAGGCAAGGATGCACCATGAGCTGCCAAGAGACCAGGCTGAGAACCATCACAAGCTGCAGAGAGACCAGGCTGAGATCCACTACGAGCTGCAGAGAGACCAAGCTGAGACCGACCATGAGCTGCAGAGAGACCAGGCTGAGATTCACCATGAGCTGCAGAGAGACCAGGCTGAGACCCACTACACACTGCAGAGAGACCAGGCTGAGACCCACTACACACTGCAGAGAGACCAGGCCAGAACCCACTACACACTGCAGAGAGACCAGGCCAGGACCCACCATGAGCTGCAGAGAGACCAGGCTGAGACACACTATGAGCTGCAGAGAAACCAGGCTGAGACCCAACACGAGCTGCAGAGAGACCAGGCAAGGACGCACCACAAGCTGCAGAGAGACCAGGCTGAGACCAACTACACACTGCAAAGAGACCAGGCTGAGACCCACTACACACTGCAGTGAGGCCAGGCTGAGGCCCACCATGAGCTGCAGAGAGACCAGGCTGAGGCCCACCATGAGCTGCAGAGAGACCAGGCTGAGACCCACTACACACTGCAGAGAGACCAGGCCAGAACCCACTACACACTGCAGAGAAACCAGGCCAGGACCCACCACGAGTTGCAGAGAGACCAGGCTGAGACCCACTACACACTGCAGTGAGGCCAGGTTGAGTCCCACCACGAGCTGCAGAGAGACCAGGCTGAGACCCACCACGAGCTGCAGAGAGACCAGGCAAGGACCCACCACAAGCTGCAGAGACACCAGGCTGAGACCCACCATGAGCTGCAGAGTGACCAGGCTGAGACCCACTACACACTGCAGAGAGACCAGGCCAGAACCCACTACACACTGCAGAGAAACCAGGCCAGGACCCACCACAAGCTGCAGAGAGACCAGGCTGAGACCCACTACACACTGCAGAGAGATGAGGCTGAGATCCACCACAAGCTGCAGAGAGACCAGGCTGAGATCCACTACGAGCTGCAGAGAGACCAGGCTGAGGCCCAACACGAGCTGCAGAGAGACCAGTCTGAGGCCCAACACGAGCTTCAGAGAGACCAGGCTGAGACTCACCAAGAGCTGCAGAGACACCAGGCTGAGACCCACCATGAGCTGCAGAGTGACCAGGCTGGGACCTGTTACACACTGAAGAGACACCAGGCTGAGACCCACTACACACTGCAGAGAGACCAGGCTGAGACCCACCATGAGCTGCAGAGAGACCAGGCTGAGACCCACCATGAGCTGCAGAGAGACCAGTCTGAGACCCACCATAAGCTGCAGAGAGACCAGGCTGAGACCCACCATGAGCTGCGGAGAGACTAGGCTGAGACCCACTACACACTGCAGAGAGACCAGGCCAGAACCCACTACACAATGCGGAGAAACCAGGCCAGGACCCACCATGAGCTGCATAGAGACCAGGCTGAGACACACTATGAGCTGCAGAGAGACCAGGCTGAGACCCAACACGAGCTGCAGAGAGACCAGGCAAGGACCCTCCACAAGCTGCAGAGAGACCAGGCTGAGACCCACTACACACTGCAGAAACCAGGCTGAGACCCACTACACACTGCAGTGAGGCCAGGCAGAGGCCCACCACGAGCTGCAGAGAGACCAGGCTGAGGCCCGCCACGAGCTGCAGAGAGACCAGGCTGAGACCCACTACACACTGCAGTGTGGCCAGGCTGAGGCCTACCACGAGCTGCAGAGAGACCAGGCTGAGATCCACCACGAGCAGCAGAGAGACCAGGCTGAGCCCCACCATAAGCTGCAGAGAGACCAGGCTGTGACCCACCATGAGCTGCAGAGAGACCAAGCTGAGACCCACTACACACTGTAGTGTGGCCAGGCTGAGGCCTACCACGAGCTGCAGAGAGACCAGCCTGAGATCCACCACGAGCTGCAGAGAGACCAGGCTGAGATCCACCACGAGCTGCAGAGAGACCAGGCTGAGATCCACCATGAGCTGCAGAGAGACCAGGTTGAGACCCACCATGAGCTGCAGAGAGACCAGGCTGAGACCCACCATGAGCTGCAGAGAGACCAGGCTGAGACCCACTACACACTGCAGAGAGACCAGGCCAGAACCCACTACACACTGCAGAGACCAGGCTGAGACCCACTACACACTGCAGAGAGACCAGGCTGAGACCCACCATGAGCTGCAGAGAGACCAGGCTGAGACCCACTACACACTGCAGAGAGACCAGGCCAGAACCCACCACACACTGCAGAGAGACCAGGCCAGGACCCACCATGAGCTGCAGAGAGACCAGGCTGAGGCCCACCACGAGCTGCAGAGAGACCAGGCTGAGACCCACCATGAGCTGCAGAGAGATCAGGCTGAGGCCCACCATGAGCTGCAGAGAGACCAGGCCATGACCCACCACGAGCTGCAGAGAGACCAGGCTGAGACCCACCATGAGCTGCAGAGAGACCAGGCTGAGATCTGCCACAGGGGAGATGAACTCAAAGAGGGGGAAAGCACCAAAAGGGGGATAAAGCAGAAAGAAAAGGAAATGAGGAATAACAGAAAGAGCGGAGTGGCTCCAGTCGGAGCATCCTTCTTTGCCGCCATCTTGAATATTGAAACTGGCTATTGTCCTCCAATAGGAAGAATGGTACTTGTTCCTTATTTGTACATCAGCGTGTATATGTGTACCTTATACAGTCTAAACTCTTTACGATGGTGGCACTCTCTCTTCCGAATATAAAATCTCAATTGACACTTCTGAGGGAGTTTTGCATTGCAGAATGTGTCCTCCTTCAGATTAGATATTGTACCAAAACTCAGACGTACCTCTTCAGGTGAATGTAATAGAATCCAATGTCCTGGACAACACTGATTCCTCAAATGAACCTCATTAAAAAGATGATATCGTTATTATTGTATTATTGTTTGTGGATTCTTGCTATGTGTAAACCGGCAGTAATGCTTCCCACATGGAAGATTAACATTTCAAAGGTGCTTCATTTGTTGTAACCATGAAATAAATATGCTTTCTTCTAATATGTGAGTATTAAGACAGAGAACTTATTCAGTCAGGGAAGTCAGAGTGGTGGGACGTTGGGGAGTGTATTACACCCTAATTAAATCTTGTCCGCACGAGATATCCAAATGAGTGGACCTCACAGAAAGGATAGTATTCAGGAGAAAGTATCACCATCTGAGATTTTATTTTCCTTCCATAACTTGAGATTTTGAGACCAAGTAACACTCCTTAACCTAACATCGCTGAGCTAAATGCTGTCAAGACTGGGCCAGTTTCTAGTGTTTTTGGTCCAGCGAGCTGTGCAATTGGGAAGACAGGCAACTTATAAAAAAAAATTATAGTATTGACTGTTGACACCAGTGGAAGATCTCAAATTATACATCCTTATTTTCTCACTTTAAATGCCTTTCAAACTAGTCCTCAAAGTTTCATCAGTCATCAGGTAGAACTGTCACTGCTTCCACACAACAAGACTTTAAGGAAAGCTTTTAAGAAATACTTATTCTTAATGTCTGAAATCTTTGGGTCCCTTCACTTTTCGAAGATGATATCTGTTCCTTTGAAGAGCTTAGGAATTTTTGCAAAGCCAGTTTATCCTGCTGAATATGGCAGAGTTGGAAACAGAGTAAATGTCTATTGTCAAGGCATCAAAACTGGTGATTTAAGGAATTGACATATGTTTTATCATTATGCCGTGAAATTTAGTAATGAAATAGATTTTGTTTAAACTGAAAAAGAAAATTGCTGGCACATTAAAACAGGTCTAAGATGATTAAAATCTGGATAATCATATTAGGAAGTCATTATCAGAAAAGAAAATGCTAGAATCTGTGATTACCTGAAAGAATGGGGAAATCTACATTGTAAATAGATAGCTGATAACTGATTATTGTGAAACATCCAGTTTATGAGTGAGACATCTCAGGTGGAATCTTATAGGAATCTAAAAGACATGGGATTTGGCGGGGAAAGTGACAGAATCTCACATAAAACCCAACGAGGCATATCTTGACATCAGGAGCAACTCACTGCATCTTTTCACAAAGTTCTTCATGTCAAAGAGAGGTTTGTTCCAGCAGCAGTATGTCGCCTATTAAAAGGGATTCTTGCTTATTAACAACCTTATTAACTAGAGATCTCACACTCATTGATATGCGTTTTCCCATCCTCCAACCTTTGGTGAGCTAATGGCTTATTAAGAATTCTCAATGTGGAAATCAAAGCGGATACCTGGTGAGTCCAGTTTCACTAGCTGCAAAGAGCATCCATGTTCCTTACCACTTTCTGGGCATCCTAGGGCACTAGCCACAGCCACCAGCTGCACCTCATCCACAGAAATTGACCGTTGATATTTGTCACAATTCCAGGATGCTATGGCACCTGCCCGATCCACTTGCAGGACACTTAAGAAGTGCAGACCTGCATTGTAGGGTGCACTGGTAACTGGTATGGACAGATTATAGCAGGAGCAGGCACCCTGCTCATGGAATGGACTAGATTGCATCTCAGAGGTGCTTACTTGGTCCTTTAGCATTTGCTCATTTAGCATTGATTACTCATACCATCCATGCCTTGCTATTCCTTGTCAATTAACACAGTCACACAACCAGGCAGCTGGCTTAACTTTCTTCTGTCAAGGAAGTGCATGGCAGTGTACTATGTCAATCCCATACATGCTCCATGTGCCAATAGCTTTGGTGGCAAACACATTACAAGCACAGCAAGCAAGCAGCCATGTCTCCAAGTCTTACAGGAGTAGTCCTCACCGAGGTCCACAGAGGTATCCATCAGTCAAGGGGTGCCAACACAATAAGTCAACAGGTGCCCCCCATACTAGTTCAGAGGATTGGCCACAGTCAGGCAGCTAGTTGCCCTATTCTCGGTAGGGAGTCAGTGCCTCTGTAGACCTAGGGGACATTGATCCATGGCACATCCTGTATGGAATTGAAGCTCCACATCATACTGGCAAAGTTATAATCAGGGCTATGCAGAGAGTCAAATAAACAGATGAAGTGTAAAACCAATTAAATTCATCCATGTGTTACTTTATACACAGTGAGCTGTCACTCGCATCAGCAAGAGCCTTCAAAAGGCAATTTTTCTTTCTTTCGCTCCCACTGCATCTTAGCATTTCCCCAGATTCCACAGTTGGGTGGAGAAAGCCTGCTCAACAATCCTTGAGTATTTGTGTCTGGATGCTCCGGACATTCTGAGGGTCTTCAAATTCCAAGGCTTTTAATTTCAAAAATACTGAAGGGTCAATTTCACTCCATAGATGCTACCAGACCTGCTGAGTTTCTTCAGCAATTTCTGTTTTTTGGTTCATTTCAGATCTTCAGCATCCACAGTTCTCTGTATTATTTTTACATAAGAAAGCAGACGACCTGTCAAGGGAAGACAAATGGGAAGTGCTACCGCTGGCAATTTGGATTGATTAGGTATTGCGTGAGTGGTGAGAGATGAAGAAACGATAAAAGCAGCTTGCTTTCAGAGAGGTCGAGATGTTATACTGCATGAGACAACTTGATCTAGTGGAAGCTGCTGCTAATGCTGATTGTGTTAATGAAGTTACTTTCTTTGCTCTTTGTCAGATGACCAAGCTAGATCTCAGAGGCGGCTCCCGAACTGCAGAGCAGGAATTTGCAATAGAGTCAAAGACAAATTTTGAAGACAATTCCTTCATGGAATGTGAGCATCGCTGGCTAGGCCAACAAAATTGCCTTCCCTCATTGTTAATAGCCAACTATATCACTATGGGTCTTGTGCCATATGTCGATCAGACCAGGTAAGGATGGCAGTTTCCTTCCCTGAAGGACATTCGTGAGCCAGATGGAGATTTCCCGATAATAGGTGATGGTTTCCCGGTCACCATTCGACTTTTAATTCTGGTTCTTCTTTATTGTATTGAATTCAAATTCCACTATCTGCCATGGGAGTATTTGAACTCAGTTTCCTCGACATTAGCTGGATCTCTGGTACATCATCTGGGGGTAATACCACTAGGCCATTGCTGCCCCAAACTGACTTGCAAATTGAAAACCACCCATCAAACAACAAAAGCACATAGAGTCATAGAGATGTACAGCATGGAAACAGACCCTTCGGTCCAACCCGTCCATGCCGACCAGATATCCCAACCGAATCTAGTCCCACCTGCCAGCACCTGGCCCATAACCCTCCAAATCCTTCCTATTCATATCCCCTTCCAAATGCCTCTTAAATGTTGCAATTGTACCAGCCTCTTCCACTTCCTCTGGCAGCTCATTCCATACACGTACCACCCTCTGCGTGAAAAAGATATTCAGAAGAAATGCTGTTAGCAGCAGTCGCTCAATATGGGATACAGCTCCTCAGTTTCACTGATTGAGGGTTTCCCAGCTGACAGTTTCACTGAAGAATTGTGCTTAGTGTGTTGGGACTGGCAAGTTGCAGGTCATTCAGGAAATCTATGTGCTGTATTAAAGCCAGTCTGTTGGGTCATGTTCAATGTGTATTGATTGTTTCCGTGTGACTAACTGATAGCTGCTTATGGAATCGCCATTCACGAGTAGCCAGTGATAAATCAAAATTAATTGTTGGGCATCCGACTGAGTGCAATTTTTCAGGGAATTAATTCCTGCGTCTCCACCCATACCTCTATCTAAACCCACCTTCCTTTAGCAATTAAAATTGTACCATGGTGTGGGAAGATATAGCTTCAAGCCCACCACTCTGTTTGACTCTCAATTTCAGTAATTGTAAAGTGATTGAGAGAAGAAACTGCGAAGTTGGCTGAATCATGTTGGGACTTCCTCCTCCCAGCAGCTGGCCACTTGTGGCATTAGCAGAGACCTGGCTCCAGGCTACTTACCTTTCCCTTTTTAGAGCAAACAAGAAATGCATCACTTTGTATTGCTTCAAAATTAAAATGAAGTTTGTAAAAGCACGTTCAGGAACAATCACATTTGGGCAATGTGTTAGGTTACTGCTACTACGGTTTATTTGTCACTTGGTATTAATGCTCCACCTTTAAAATGCACATCTTGCATTCTTTGTTCTGTAATTTGTTCTGTGATTAGTGAACAGTTAGCAAAATGCTTGGTAATGCAAGCTGCAATTTGCCAAGCTATTCTAATCTCATCAATGCCACATAGAAAAGCTGCATAATGATAATTGAACAACATTATGGTAATTTGATGAGTCAGTCTTTTACTTATTTCTAATGTGCATTTGGAGAAGCATTGGTCCCTGGCATCTAAATTTTGGTACAATGTTAAACGCTCCATTACTACAAATGATCTGGAAGTCATTTAAGTACAAGTTAGCTTTGAAAGGTTGTTATTCCTCATGAATGGAGAAAGAATTGTTTTTTTCACCTCTTCTTTGCTGGTCACTGGAACACATCTCTTTTCTCTACATGCATCATTCTCTTTCTGTCTGTCACTCTGTCTATACTAGCATGATGTGAATAATTCAGTTTCAATTTATAATCTGTGTGAAGTTAACAAACCTCATTGAAACTGCTATATGGCAGCTTCTTTGCCAGTTTGGTTGCTAAATGCACCATCCTGCATGTTTTCAAACAGGGCAGCAGTAGACAATAAGGCTCACTGACTGAATCTGTCTTGACTAAGTTAGAATTACATTGAGCTTTTTGAAGGGATTTTTGCCATTCAGCCACTAAGAATTCTCACTGAATCTTACCAAACACACCTTATTAACTACTACCCCACCTTCATGGCATCTGATTATATTCCTATCTTACCACACACCATTCCTGGAACAAATTACTGTTCACTAGATATCCAGCATCCCTGGTACCCGTGTAATATTTAGAAAAGCCACTAGATACCTGCCTCAATATTAGATTAGATTACATTACAGTGTGGAAACAGGCCCTTCGGCCCAACAAGTCCACACCGACCCGCCGAAGCGAAACCCATACCCCTACATTTACCCCTTACCTAACACTACGGGCAATTTAGCATGGCCAATTCCCCTGACCCTGCACATCTTTGGACTGTGGGAGGAAACCGGAGCACCCGGAGGAAACCCATGCAGACACGGGGAGAACGTGCAAACTCCACACAGTCAGTCGCCTGAGGCGGGAATTGAACCCGGGTCTCAGGCGCTGTGAGGCAGCAGTGCTAACCACTGTGCCACCATGCCGCCCACAAATATTCTGAAGGTGTGGATGTAAGTTTGCTTGCTGAGCTAAGCACTGGTGTTAGTGACCTGTTTTCTATTTATGTGTTTAGGGTTCTTTGGGTTGGTGATGTCATTTCCTGTGGTGATGTCATTTCCTGTTCTTTTTCTCACATAGAGGTAAATGGGGTCCAAGTCAATGTATTTGTTGATAGAGTTCTGGTTGGAATACCATGCTTCTAGGAATTCTTGTGCATGTCTCTGTTTGGCTGTGTTGTCCCAGTTGAAGTGATGTCCTTCTTCATCTGTATCTAAGGATACTAGTGAGAGAAGGTCATGTCTTTTCTGGCTAGTTGATGTTCATGTATCCTGGTGGCTAGCTTTCAGCCTGTTTGTCCAATATAGTGTTTGTTACAGTTCTTGCAAGGTATTTTGTAAATGGCATTAGTTTTGCTTGTTGTCTGTATAGGGTCTTTCAAGTTCATTAGCTGTTGTTTTAGTGTGTTGGTGGGTTTGTAGGCTACCATGATGCCAAGAGGTCTGAGTGGTCTGGCAGTCATTTCTGAGATATCTTCAATGTAGGGGAGAGTGGCTAGGGTTTCTGGACGAGTTTTGTCTGCTTGTTTGGGTTTGTTGCTGAGAAATCAGTGGACTGTATTCATTGGATACCCATTCTTTTTGAATACGCTGTATATGTGATTTTCATCTGCTCTTCATAGTTTCTTTGTGCTGCAGTGTGTGGTGGCTCATTGAAATAATGAACAAATGCAGCTTCATTTGTGGGTGTTGCGGTGATTGCTTCTGTAGTTCAATATTTAGTCCATACGTGTTATTTTCCTGCAGCTGCTGGTTTGAAGTTCCCCATTGGCTGTTTGCTCTACTGTGACATCTAGGAATGGCAGTTTGTTGTTGTTTCCCTCCTCTTTAGTGAATTTTATGCCAGTGAGGGTATTATTGATGGTCTTGAAGGTTTCCTCTAATTTGTTTTGTTTCATGATGACAAAGGTGGCATTCACGTAGTGGACCCAAAGTTTGAGTTGAATGGTTGGCAGAGCTGTTTGTTTGAGTCTCTGTTAAGAATCTTGATATCGGAGATCCCATGGGTGTTCCGTTGGTTTGTCTGTAGGTTTTGTTATTGAAAGTGAAGTGGGTGGTAAGGCATAGGTCCACTAGCTTGACAATGTCCTTGCTAATGATGTTGATGGTGCTTGGTGTATGTGTCTTTGGTTCTTCTAATATTGTAGTCAGTGTTTCCTTGGCCAGGTTGATGTTGATGGATGTGAACAGGGCTGTTACATCAAAGGAGATCATTATTTCATCCTGTTCTATCTTGGCTTCTTTGGTGTTCACAAATTCTTGGGTGGAGTGAATGGAATGGCGTGAGTCTTCTATTAAGTGTTTTAGTCTTTCGTGTAGCTCCTTAGCTAATCTGTACGTTGGTCTTCCAGGTAGTGAGACTATGGGTCTAGGAGGTGGGGGTGGGGTGGGGTGTGGAAGGGAGGGTGGAGGGGAAGGGGTGGGGGTGCTCCTGGTTTGCTCAAGGACAGATTCTGAACATGTCCAAGATGGGGAAGATGGGAATGGAAGATGAGACTGCGATTTTCCAGGAGGGACATGGAGTTTTTGGTCCACGGAGCTGATGCAAAAAAGAGGAGACGTCTTCCTAGAGCAGTGGGAGAGGAGGTTATGCCCACTAGCCCTACCAGCCTAGTTTCAGGTTGCCTCCCACCTCCAGAGGAATGCCCAGTACTGTCATAAGATGGTCAGTAACCCTCTCCACCCCACCAGGGTAAGTACCATACTTCTCTCTGCCACCTCACACTCACTGTATCTCTGCTTCTTCACTCATCTCTCACTAAGGTTCATGCTCTACCACTCTCAGTACTGCTTGTAACATCTTCTCTCATTCTCTCTCACACCGCCAACCTTGCCCAAATCTGCCCTAAATGTTGCCATAGTTCACATTGCTCAGACTCCTATCAGAATCTCTGAGTTAAGGAGTTAAAACTGAATTAGGATTTCGTCTTCTGTTTGTTCCCTAGAAGCGCATATTTGAGAATAAATGCATAGCCAATCATGGTTGTGTGTCTTAGCTATAAAATGTTATAGTTACATAATACTTTTAGCACCATAAAACACCCAAGGAACTTCAAAGGATGCAAAACTTGGCAGCAAGCCACACAAGATGATTCTAAGTGAAGGAGGTAGATAATAAGGAACGCCTAAATGAGGAAAGTCAGGCTTAGCAGGGGAATTCCTATGCCCTTGGCGCTACACAGTTGAAGGCATGACCACCAATGGCAGAGCAATTAAAATGAGGAACGCTGAAGGGGTCAGAATGAGAGAAACACCAATGTCTCAAAAATTTGCAGGGCTATGAAATCGGGAGGAGGGATTATGGAAACAGGAGAAGTGATACATATGCCCACATGGGAGAGAAACATGAGGGTTAGCAGCACTGATTTGTGCCTGAACTTGAATCAGTATCTCCAACAGCGGTAAGGATAAGAGCACACAGAGGTTGGCCTGAAAATGTTGGAAGTCCCTGATGTGCCGGTATAAATGCAGCATAGAGAATGCTCAGCAGAAACAAAGGAGATGGTCTATGTAGGAAAACAGCTGAAGAATACATGGCAAAAGGAATGTCACAGTTTTTGGGGCTGGTGGCAGCAAATCAGCACTTGTGTGAAGCCTCCATGAGCAAGCTGGATAAATAAACACCCTGACGTTGAATGGAATGCAGATTGGGGTATTGCTGTAACAGGCCTTTGGTGTCCAAAAGACCATGTCAAAATGAATGGCCTCACAAAGTCACAATTAGTGACACTCCATCCTGCAGCCTAGGACTCTTAGGGCCACATACTTCAGGAAATATATGCCAGTTACACTCTGAGTTCATTGGTTTCACTGAGGCTGGACAGAGCCTCCAAACCTCCCTATTCACAAAAAAATTATGGCTTTTCCTATTCCCAAATGGTTTTCCACATCCATTGCTTGGATAGCAGCAATGCGGTTGTCAGGTGATGCCGAGTTAAATCTTCCTTCTTATTAAACAGCCATTGATCCTGACAATAAACTTCTACAAAGGCAACTTGAATGGGACTACTCAAGGCAGCAGATGTTTGTGGGATTGAACTCCAGAAAGGAATAAGCAAAGACGCAAAATGACAGAAAATCAGTGGAGAAAATATGCACAGCTGTTGTGACTATTTCCTCCGTCAGATTGCCATTTCTGTCAACACACAAAGCTAATGCATTATTAACCTCATTTAACATATGTTTAATCACCCATGCCGCTGGCTGACTGCATGTGAAAACCAGGAGAGAGAGAGGGAGAAACCTGTACTAGTGATGAGGAAGCACAAACACTTAATTTGGCATTTAGAGCCACAGCTCTAATATTGGTACTACACAGACTGGAGAATTGGTCAGGATCTATGCATATTGAGTCACTGAGCGTAAATGGGCTGCAGCTAGACATGGAGAAATAAGAAGGTGACACTAAATTTACTTGCTGTCTCCACCAGGACTGAGATGAATAAATCACAAATTATAACAGCCAAACCATCAAATTTTCAGCCCAGTATCTGAGAATTCTGTTGCACTCCACTGGAATGTCAGTCTGTATTATACACATATCTAATACAATAGGGCATGAGCTCACAACCTGCTCACACAGCGGTGAGACTATTTTTAAAAAATTAACCTTTTTGCTTAAACAACCTGTTCAGAGAAGTTATTACAGACCTGCAGAGCAGGTAAGACTTGGACCTGGGTCTCTTGTAAGGACCACAATCTCAATGCCACAAGAGGACCCATAAAGAAGAATGTCAGGAGTGGGAGGTGAACACATTTCCCCGAGAAAGAGACCAGAATTCACCAGGCTCGAGCCAGGTAAGGACTAACACTTGTTGAGTCTGGAACCTTAGATCACTCAGCCATCTTGATAAGCTGTGAGCTGAGAGAATTACCTACGAAGCTAAATGCAGCCACTTGATATAACAGGAAATGAGAGATAATTAGAAGTCTGCACAGTATCATCTCTGCACCTTATTAGAGCTTGTGATATATCACTTCTGTTAACTTTAATTATGCTAATGGCATAGCTCTCATCTTTGACCATTTAATACCTCCTTTTGTGAAACTAATCCTCAGGCTGGGCTTCAAACAGTAATTGTCTTGTTATTATCTGACCATCTGCACAGTAGATTGTGAAAAGCAACTCTTTGGCTACCTTTATTTTTGGGGGCAGTTCCTAGGGGCAGATAAAAGTATATTTATAAAATAGATGTCTCCAATCATGAATTAATCAATGTTTTAAATACCATGATAATTGCTGGATAGATACACAATTGTTTCAAGCCACACAGACTAGTGTCCAGGTCAATACACTTCAAATATAAAAGCCAGAAACAGTCCTTGCTCTGAGCACAACAGGCATTATTTTGGTCAGAATGGTTTCTTTATTATTGACTGAGCATTGTGAGCCTCATAGTGGAGATCACATGACTATGGCAAACCAGGAAGGACATTTGGACATGATAGCATTTCAACCCAAACATCATCCTAGACAAAAATTAATTACATGTATTATTATGTGCATTATGTGTTACACAAGTTAGGTAATATATATTAATGTTCATATGCATAAGCAGTTCATTATTTTCATCAGTCTCTGCATATTATTGCACACATTGTCGGTAAAGTGTGTGGTCTCTTAATGATATGCATGCATGTCATTGTGGGCTTTTCATCTGAGTGATGGTCTTTCACTGGAAAATGTTGCTCCCACATCATTTGTAATTGGTGTTGTTCTATTTCCATTGTTGGGTTGTTGTGGGCCCCTGGGTATGATGGGTAATCTGTGGACCTGTGTGGCTGATGAATTTATAGCTTCCTGGTCACTGCCTGATATAAGGAACAGCATCTTGAGTTGAACTTCAGCATATGCAGTTGCAGTGGTATAACTAGTTATTCACTTCCACAACGTACAATCAAAATGACAACTGCAGTTTGGGTGAACTTTTGTTGAGAGATTTGAACATTTGTACCTTCACCGGCTCTCAAATGATCAATTCTGGCAATGGTTTAGCAGTCTTTCCAAAACAAAATGTAACTTTCTGCCATTTCACCTTGACTTTGTCACTTACATCTGTTATTACTTCTGGCTTTTTGTTTTGCTATTGGAAGCGCTATTGCCTTGACACGAGACTTTGTATGAGACTATATTTCAAGCCTTCACTTGAGGATTGCCTTGAATACATAGAGTCAAAAAGTTATAGAGGTAAAAACAAGGAGGTAAAAACAAACCAGATTCTAGATTAGAGTGGTGCTGGAAAAGCACAGCAGTTCAGGCAGCATGCGAGGAGCAAGAAAATCGATGTTTCGGGCAAAAGCCCTTCGATTCCTGATGAAGGGCTTTTGCCCGAAACATTGATTTTCCTGCTCCTCGGATGCTGCCTGAATTGCTGTGCTTTTCTAGCACCACTCTAATCCAAAAAGTTATAGAGTCATACAGCACAGTAGAGATCTTTCAGTCCATTGAGTCTGTGCTGACCTAGCTACACTGACCCCAATTTATCTGCTGACTTGCTCCTCTATATCCTTTCCACTAGTTTGTAGTCCATAGAGCGACCATGACGTTTGGCTGTCCAGCTACCCTTATGAGAATGTCCAGACCCTGCTTTGTGGCATCCTTGACCCTGGAACCAGGTCCAAGAGCAGGTCTGGTGATATGTTGAGGCTTTTCTCTCCCCTTCGTCTTTCCATCTTTCTTGCCATTACTCAAATTGTATGGGGGAGAGAAAATTCTAACCAAAGTATCAACTAGAATCCTCTAAATCCTCAAACTATTAATTAGAATTCTTTTACATCTACACACCCTGGTAACATTTTTATTCACTACTTGTCTAAATTCTTTCCTAGTTATTCCCTTGCTCTTTAAGTATTTATAAAACATTATTTGATTCCTTGTATATGCTTTCCAAAAATTTTTAAGACCCTCATTTATCTTTTGTAATATTCTTCTTATGTTCACCCTCACGTTCTTTGCTCTAGGATTTCTGTAGTGGTGGGTTTTTGGCAAATGACATAAGCTTTTAATCTGTCATATCCCACATGTTGGCTCTTAGACCTCTGGGGTTAGAGGTGGGAGAGTGTCTCAATTCGGGAGTCCCACCCTTTTTCTTTGTTGGAATATATTTTTCTAATCCTCGTCCACTCTTTCTTTGAAATGTCTCCCATGAGTTGGACAACCGCTTATATTCAAGTAAATGTTTCCAGACTACCTTTGCCAAATCACGTTGCACCTTTTGTAAATTGGTTCTTTCTCCAGGCTGAAACGTTTATTCGTGATCTATCTTCATTCTTTCCCACAGGTACTCTACATCTGACTGAATTATGGTCACGACCATTGGAATTGCTCTTTCGGTACTTCTTCCACCCTGGTACGAGACCCTGGGGCATTGGCAGCAGCTGAATCGGTGAGGTAGGCCCAGTGCAGACTTTTGCCAGCAGCAATGACAGAATCAAGTGTGGGCCAGTGTGGGACCTGGTGGTATTGGCAGCGATGGTTTAACGTGGTGTGCAATAAGGACTCATGGTGGCAGCAGTGTCAGTGGTGGTGAGATGGCGCTGGGGAATGGCAAGTCTTGTTCCGGTGGTGTGGCGAGGGGAATCTTGGCTGGCTGCTCCAGAGCCGTGGCTGAGCACTTAACAGGAAGAACTGTAAAGTAGAACTTTATTTATTTATTTATTTATTTATTTATTTATTTTTCTGGCTGTATAATTAGTGTTTTAAGATGGCGCCAGAGAATGGCAACACTATTCCCTACACTTTTCACTGCACTTTGTAACAGACTACACGTGACAATAAATAAATTAAATCTGCTCAGCTTCATTCCTTAAAGCAGAGTCAAGAATTGTCCTTTCACTTGCTGACCTTCCTACGTATGAGCTGAATTCATTTTGCACTCAATGCATTACGGTTAAATTCCAAAGGGAATTGTTTGATGTATCTGCTGTTAGGACTGCCAGAGACTGGGTAGAAATCAATGGTCTGCCTTGAAAGATGTGGAGAGCTTCAACGGCAAATTCTGCAGCTAAGATTGACATTTTGCATCGTTATTTTACGCAGACCTGAACTTCTGACTGTTTCCGGGGACATGGAATCCTTCCATCACAGTTCCCCCAGATCCACCTCAGAGCATGATATTCCATTCTATCTTCTTCCATGGGATGTTAGCATCACCCGTATGTTTCGCTTCTCTATTTGCCCTCGAACTGTACGGCTTGCAAGGCCATTTCAGGGGGCAGTTAATAAACAACCACAATTGTGCAGACGTCGGGTTTCTTTCCTTTTAAAGGATGTAGAATCTTAGAATCCCTGCAGTGTGGAAACAGTCTTCAGCCCAACAAGTCCATGTCGACCCTCTGAAGAGTAACTCACCCAGACCCATTCCTCTACCCTATTACTCCTGACTAAGGAAGCCAAGTATGACCTTCGCAGAGCCATTTAAGACAGCCAAGGACCAATACCGATCCAAACTAGAGACCCAGACACCTGGCAAGGACTGAATGACATCATAAGTTCTAAAAAGAGACTGTGTGAGATAGCAGACGATGACACATTCCTCCCAGATCATCTCAACGCCTTCTATGCTCGCTTTGAGCAGAATTTCAGCGGAAAGGCAAAATCAATTCTGATAAGACCTTTCGAACCTATCCCAGCAGCTCACTGCGTCAGAGGTCAGATCAGTTTTCCTTTGTATGAATCTAAGGAAAGCAATGGGACCAGATGGAGTACCAGGCCGTGCACTCAGAGCATGCGCAGATCAACTGGCAGAGGTCTTCTCGGACATCTTCAACCTCTCCCTGCAGCAGGCCACTGTCCCTGCCTGTTTCAAGAGGCCAACATCATCCCTGTGCCTAAGAAGGCTCATGCAGCATGTCTCAATGACAACTCCCAGTGGCCTAACTTGGGTGATCATGAAGTGCTTTGAAAGGCTGATCATAGCATTGGTCAACTCCAGCCTCCCCATTACTCTTGATCCACTCCAATTTGCCTATCGGACCTTCAGATGCCATATCACTTGCCCTTCACTCCTCCCTAGAATATCTTGACATCAAGAACAATTATGCAAGAATCCTACTCAGTTCAGCCTTCATCACTATTATCCCCTCGAAACTGATAACTAAACTTAGTGATCTTGGACTAAGCCCCATTCTCTGCAACTGGATCCTCAGTTTCCTGACCCATAGGCCACAATCAGTGAAAATTGGGGACAATATAGACAATAGACAATAGACAATAGGTGCAGGAGTAGGCCATTCAGCCTTTTGAGCCAGCACCGCCATTCAATATAATCATGGCTGATCATTCCTAATCAGTATCCTGTTCCTGCCTTATCTCCATAACCCTTGATTCCACTATCTTTGAGAGCTCTATCCAACTCTTTCTTAAATGAATCCAGAGACTGGGCCTCCACTGCCCTCTGAGGCAGAGCATTCCACACAGCCACCACTCTCTGGGTCAAGAAGTTTCTCCTCATCTCTGTCCTAAATGGTCTACCCCATATTTTTAAGCTGTGTCCTCTGGTTCGGCACTTACCCATCAGTGGAAATATGTTTCCTACTGCCAGAGTGTCCAATCCTTTCATAATCGTATACGTCTCAATCAGATCCCCTCTCAGTCTTCGAAACTCAAGGGTATACAAGCCCAGTTGCTTCAGTCTCTTAGTGTAAGGTAATCCCCCCATTCCAGGAATTGACCTCATGAATCTACGCTGCAGTCTCTCAATAGCCAGAATGTCTTTTCTCAAATTTGGAGACCAGAACTGCACACACTACTCCAGGTGTGGTCTCACCAGGGCCCCGTACAGCTGCAGAAGCACCTCTTTGCTTCTATACTCAATTCCTCTTGTTATGAAGGCCAGCATGCTATTAGCCTTCTTCACTACCTGCTGTACCTGCATGCTTACCTTCATTGACTGTGTACAAGAACACCCAGATCTCTCTGTACTGCCCCTTTACATAAATTGATTCCATTGAGGTATTAGTGTGCCTTCCTGTTCTTGCCACCAAAGTGGATAACCATACATTTATCCACATTAAACTGCATCTGCCATGCATCTGCCCACTCACCGAACTTGTCCAGGTCACCCTGTAATCTCCTAACATCCTCATCACATTTCACCCTGCCACCCAGCTTTGTATCATCAGCAAATTTGCTAATGTTATTGCTGATACCATCTTCTATATCATTAACATATATTGTAAAAAGTGATAAACGACTCCATTTCAGAATGGCAGGCAGTCCCAGCACGGATCCCTGTGGTACCCTACTGGTCACTGCCTGCCATTCCGAAATGGAGTCGTTTATCACTACCCTTTGTTTCCTATTAGCCAACCAATTTTCAATCCAATCTAGTATTTTGCCCCCAATACCATGCGCCCTAATTTTACTCACTAACCTCCTGTGTGGGACTTTATCAAAAGCTTTCTGAAAGTCCAAGTATACTACATCTACTGGATCTCCCTCGTCCAACTTCAGAGTTACATCCTCAAAAAATTCAAGAAGACTAGTCAAGCATGATTTCCCCTTCATAAATCCATGCTGACTCTGTCCTATCCTGTTACTACTATCCAGATGTGCAGTAATTTCATCCTTTATAATAGACTCCAGCATCTTTCCCACCACTGAGGTCAGACTAACTGGTCTATAATTTCCTGCTTTCTCTCTCCCACCTTTCTTAAAAAGTGGTATAACATTAGCCACCCTCCAATCCTTAGGAACCGACCCCGAATCTATTGAACTCTGGAAAATAATCACCAATGCATCCACGATTTCCCGAGCCACCTCCTTCAGTACCCTGGGATGCAGACCATCAGGTCCCGGAGACTTATCAACCTTCAGACCTAACAGTCTCTCCAACACCAAATCCTGGCAAATATAAATTCCTTTAAGTTCAGGTCCTTCAGCCACTGTTACCTCAGGGAGATTGCTTGCATCTTCCCCAGTGAACACAGATCTGAAGTACCCATTTAATTCCTCTGCCATTTCTTTGTTCCTAGTAATATATTCCCCTGTTTCTATCTTCAAGGGCCCAATTTTTGTCCTAACCGTTTTTTTGCCTTGCACATACTTAAAAAGCTTTTACTATCCTCCTTAATATTCTTGGCCAGTTTACCTTCGTACCTCATTTTTCCTCTGCGTATTTCCTTCTTAGTAATCCTCTGTTGCTCTTTAAAAGCATCCTAGTCCTCAGTTTTCCCACTTATCTTAGCTATGTTATACTTTTTCTCTTTTAACTTTATATGTTTCTTTACTTCCCTCGTCAGCCACGGCCGCCCATGCCTCCTCCTGGGATCTTTCTTCCTTTTAGGAATGAACTGATCCTGCAACTTCTGCATTATACACAGAAATATCCTCCACGGTCATCCCTGCTAAGGTATTGCACCATTGAACTTTGGCCAGCTCCTCCCTCATAGCTCCATATCGTCCCTTACCAACAAGGCCACCCCACCCCCTCTGCCCGTCGGTCTGTCCTTACGATAGCACATGTAGCCTTGAATATTCATTTCCCAGGAGAAAGTGAGGTCTGCAGATGCTGGAGATCAGAGATGGAAATGTGTTGCTGGAAAAGCGCAGCAGGTCAGGCAGCATCTAGGGAACAGGAGAATCGACGTTTCGGGCATTAGCCCTTCTTCAGGAATGAGGAAAGTTGGTCCAGCAGGCTAAGATAAAAGATAGGGAGGAGGGACTTGGGGGAGGGGCGTCGGAAATGTGATAGGTGGAAAGAAGTCAAGGTGAGGGTGATAGGTCAGACTGGGGTGGGAACCCTCCAACCACAAGGGATGAACTCGGATTTCACCAGTTTCCTCATTTCCCCTCCCCCCAGCCTGTCTCAGTCAAATCCATCAAATTCAGCACCGCCTTCCTAACCTGCAATCTTCTTCCCGACCTCTCCGCCCCCACCCCAGTCTGACCTATCACCCTCACCTTGACCTCTTTCCACCTATCACATTTCCGACTTCCCCCAAGTCCCTCCTCCCTATCTTTTATCTTAGCCTGCTGGACCAACTATTCATTTCCCAGGCCCTGTCCACTTGAAGCCACGTCTCAGTTATCCCACAATATCGTATCTGCCAATTTCCAAAAGAGCCTCAAGCTCATCCATCTTATGTCTAATGCTTCGTGCATTCATGTATAGTATTTTTAATTTGTTACTGCTCTCACCCTTCCCATCAACCCTTATTTCACTCAACCTTACAGCATGATACCTTTCCGAGTTTTCTGCCTCATTGATACAGTTGTCTTTCTTGACTTCTCTTATTCTAACTTTCCCTTCAATTTCCTTTTTAAACATCCAGCTTGTCCCCTCCCCCCGCTACTTAGCTTAAATGTAGCGGCTTTGCAGTAGAAAACCTGCCTGCCAGAATGCTGGTCCCTAACCTATTAAGGTACAAGCCGTCTCTCTTGTAGAATTTATGCTTACCACAAAATATACCCCAGTGATCCAAGAAATCCTTGCTTCCTTGAACCACACGTTCAAGTCCATTATCTCCCTGTTTCTGGCCACACTAGCCCGAGGAACTGGAAGCAAACCGGAGATAACCACCTTGGACGTCCTGCTTTTCAGCCTTCTTCCTAGTTCTCCGAAGTCTCGCTGTAGTATGTTCCTCCTCTTCTTCCCGACATCATTTGTGCCGACATGTACCACCACCTCTGGCTCTTCACCCTCATCCTTGAGGATTTCCTGCACTCTGTCCGCGATGTCTTTCACTCTAGCACCAGGAAGGCAACACAGCATACTTAAATCCCGTCTGCTGCCACAAAAACACCAGTCAGTTCCTCTCACAATGGAGTCCCCTATTACCACGGCTCTGTGCGATGTCTGACTCTTCCGCTCTGCCTCTGCGGCAACTTTTGATTGCCAAACTTGGCCGCCTTGCGAACTGGCAGTGTCACCAGTCTCTGTTTCCAAAAGCTTCAACTTGTTCCTGACAGGTATTTCTCCCGGGGTCTCTTGCACCTGTCTCCTCTCCGCCTTCCTCATCTTCTGCTCTCTTCTGGCATGATTGGTGTAATAACATCGCTGAAGGTCTTGTCCAGAAAGATCTCGTTCTCTCGGATGAGCCTAAGGTCTTCGAGTTCTTTCGCCAACGCTGCAATATGCTCGGTCAATTGCTGAATGTGCACACATTTTCCACACATATACGAGCCAGACACACCAGAGTCGCTGACCTCCCACATCAAGCACGTCGCGCACTGAACCAGCTGGCAGTCATGTCTTCACCCTCTTCAACTGTGGTGTAATCACTTCACTCAACCTCCTTGTCAAAGATTCCTGAGCTGAAGCCTCACTCTTCGATCTAAACTTCCTTAGACCCTCTTTTTGTGACATGTCTGTGGACTCTTAATTAAGGTTAGAGGAGGAGGGAGGGAGGGAGACCCTACTTTGTAGGACCTGGGGTTTAGAACACACCCACTCTAATAGCAATCACTTACCTTCCCGACCGGCTTTGCGCTCCGACTGAACTTCTGCCCAGCTCCCGCCGCTCTCTGCTGCGAAAAGACCGTTGGCGTCGAGGTAAGTTCTTTATATAGCAATCATTTACCTTATATTTCATCTCTCTAACACTCAACACTGGAACCCACAGGGGTGCGTACTCAGCCCCCTACTGTACTCAATGGAGACCCATGACTGCATCACCAAATACCAGACTAATGCCATTTACAAGTTCGCTGATGAGACCACCATAGTCAGTCAAATCTCAGATGGCGACAAAACAGACTACAGACGGGAGGTGGAAGACCTGGAAAAATGGTGCACTGAGAACAACCTAGCTCTCAATGCTGGCAAAACTAAGGAACTCATTATTGACTTTTGGCGGGATGTTACTCATGCCCCCCTACACATTCACAACACAGGGATGGAATGAGTGGAGAGTGTCAAGCTCCTGGGAGTGGTCATCCACAACAAGCTTTCTTGAACGCTTCATGTGGACATACTGGTTACAAAGGCCCAACAATGTCTCTTCTTTCTCAGCCAGCCGAGGAAATTTGGTGTGATGGAGAATACCCTTGACAACTTTTATAGATGTACCATTGAGAGCATTCTGTCTGGCTGTATCCGTACCTGGTATGGCAACTATACCATTCAAGATCGGAGACAGTTACAGAGAGTGGTGAACTCAGCCGGACAATCACAAAGGACTGCCTCCCATCTATAGAATCCATTGCCAGCATCCACAAAGATCCATCCCACCCTGGCAATGCTTTTCTACAACTTCTACCATCGGGGAGAAGGTACAGAAACCTGAACACATGCACCAGCTGCTTTCGCAATAGTTTCTACCTTACTGTTATGCGAATACTGAATGGACTCTCAAACTCCTAATATCTGCCTGTACCTGTGCTTTTGTTTTTGCTGCTGTTTACCTATTATTTACTTACCTATGCTACTTAACTCTGATCTGCCTGTATTGCTTGCAAGACAAAGCTTTTCACTGTGCCTCAGTACGCGTGACAATAAATTCAATTCTGTTCAATGAATGCCCCTAGCCCATACATCCCTGAACACTACGGGCAATTTAGCATGGCCAATTCACCTGACCTGCAATCTTTGGATTGTGGGAGGAAACTGGAGCACCTGGAGAAAACCCACACAGACACGGGGAGAATGTGCAAACTCCACACAAACAGTCACCCAAGGCTGGAATAAAACCCAGGGGTCCCTGGCGCTGTGAGGCAGCAGCGCTAACCACTGAGCCACCGAGCCACCCGGGGTTTTTGCAACAATCAATGCTGTTTTAATGGTCACTGGTATTGAGACTAGCTTTATAATTGCAGATTTAGAAATCGTGAATTCAAATTCCCACCCAGGGCATGAGTGTGGGCTTTGCGATTACAATCCAGTGATGTACCAGCACCTTCCCTATTTGCATTCTTTCATCATAGAGCAAAAGCAGGATAACTACAGAATGCAGCAATTGTGTGTCAGGCAGCATTTAAGGATACTGAATCACTTAAGATAGAGTAATATTGACACAACATAGCTCATCTAAGAATCTCAGTGAGGAGAAATCACCAAAAAGGCAATGGGGTATAACTGATACCTACTTTGTGATGGCCGAACTTGTATGTGACAATTTGAGTCTGACATAGATTGGAAGCTGTCATGATACAGTGTCCTGCTGTCTGATTTTAGTGTCTCAGGTTCTGCTGTACTTAATAAAAACCAGTTGAGCTCACAGACAGGTAGTTCACTGATTCAAGCACTTCCTTTCTTACTTCTTGCCACACCAACCTGTGATTACCGCCTTCAATCAGAACATTTTAAAAGCTGTGCTCTGAATTCCTTGCATTCCAGCACGTTACTTGATTTTTACACTGGGTTAAAGGTCATTGCTGGTCCAATGGATATTGTTTCCGCCCACACTCCCAGCTCCACACCCACACCAGATCCCAGATCCCAGCTCCCAGCCCTGCCGGGTTTTCACCATTCCCCCTGACCTCCCCCTCACTGAGGACAAACAATCAGCCCTCAGCAAAGGACTCACTTTCATCCCCCTCCGTCCACGCATCAATGAATTTAATACACGCCGTGACGCCGAACAATTCTTCCGTCGCCTCCGAGCTTACTTTCACAATCAGGACTCCCGCCCACCTTCCGAGGACCCCTTCGCCCACCTCCAACACACTGCATCCACCTGGACACCCCGCACTGGCCTATTACCTGCCCTCGACCTCTTCATTTCCAACCGCCGCCGGGACATTAACCACCTCAACCTGTCTACCCCCCTCCCCCACTCCAACCTCTCACCCTCACAACGCGCTGCCCTCCACTCCCTCTGCTCCAATCCCAACCTCACCATCAAGCCAGCGGATAAAGGGGGCGCAGTGGTAATCTGGCGCACTGACCTCTACACCGCTGAAGCCAAACGCCAACTTGAGGACACCTCTTCCTACTGCCCCCTCGACCATGACCTCATCCCCCATCACTCAACCATCACCTCCCAGACCATGCAGAACCTCATCACCTCAGGAGATCTCCCACCCACAGATTCCAACCTCATAGTCCGGGAACCCCGCACTGCCCGGTTCTACCTCCTTCCCAAGATCCACAAGCCTGACCACCCTGGCCAACCCATTGTCTCAGCATGCTCCTGCCCCACTGAACTCATCCCTACCTACCTCGACACTGTCCTATCCCCCCTAGTCCAGGAAATCCCCACATACGTTCGAGACACCACCCATGCCCTCCACCTCCTCCAAGACTTCCGTTTCCCCGGCCCCCAAAGCCTCATCTTCACCATGGATATCCAATCCCTCTACACCTCCATCCGCCATGACCAAGGCCTCCAAGCCCTCCGTTTTTTCCTCTCCAGACGTCCCCAACAGTACCCTTCCACCGACACACTCATTCGTTTGGCCGAACTGGTCCTCACCCTTAACAATTTCTCCTTTGTGTCCTCCCACTTCCTCCAGACCAAAGGGGTAGCCATGGGCACACGTATGGGCCCCAGCTATGCCTGTCTCTTTGTTGGCTATGTAGAACAGTTGATCTTCCGTAATTACACCGGCACCACTCCCCACCTCTTCCTCCACTATATTGATGACTGCAGTGGCGCCACCTCGTGCTCCCACGAGGAGGTTGAGCAATTCATCAACTTCACCAACACATTCCACCCTGACCTTAAATTTACCTGGACCATCTCTGACACCTTCCTCCCCTTCCTGGACCTCTCCATCTCCATTAATAACGACCGACTTGACACTGACATTTTTTACAAACCCACCGACTCCCACAGCTACCTGGATTACACCTCTTCCCATCCTACCTCTTGCAAAAATGCCATCCCGTATTCCCAATTCCTCCGCCTCCGCCGTATCTGCTCCCAGGAGGACCAGTTCCACCACAGAACACACCAGATGGCCTCCTTCTTTAGAGACCACAATTTCCCTTCCCACATGGTTGAAGATGCCCTCCAACGCATCTCGTCCACATCCCACACCTCCGCCCTCAGACCCTACCCCTCCAACCGCAACAAGGACAGAACGCCCCTGGTGCTCACCTTCCACCCTACCAAGCTTCGCATAAACCAAATCATCCGCCGACATTTCCGCCACGTCCAAACAGACCCCACCACCAGGGATATATTTCCCTCCCCACCCCTTACCACCTTCTGCAAAGACCGTTCCCTCCGTGACTACCTGGTCAGGTGCACACCCCCCTACAACCCACCCTCCCATCCTGGCACTTTCCCCTGCCACCGCAGGAACTGTAAAACCTGCGCCCACATCTCCTCCTTCACCTCTATCCAAGGCCCTAAAGGAGCCTTCCACATCCATCAACGTTTTACTTGCACATCCACTAATATCACTTATTGTATCCGTTGCTCCCGGTGTGGTCTCCTCTACATTGGGGAGACTGGGCGCCTCCTAGCAGAGCGCTTTAGGGAACATCTCCGGGACACCCACACCAATCATCCACACCGCCCCGTGGCCCAACATTTCAACTCCCCCTCCCACTCTGCCGAGGACATGGAGGCCCTGGGCCTCCTTCACCGCCGCTCCCTCACCACCGCTCCCTCACCACCAGATGCCTGGAGGAAGAACGCCTCATCTTCCGCCTCGGAACACTTCAACCCCAAGGCCTCAATGTGGACTTCAACAGTTTCCTCATTTCCCCTTCCCCCACCTCACCCTAGTTCCAAACTTCCAGCTCAGCACTGTCCTCATGACTTGTCCGGACTTGTCCTACCTGCCTATCTCCTTTTCCACCTATCCACTCCACCCTCCCCTCCCTGACCTATCACCTTCATCCCCTCCCCCACTCACCCATTATACTCTATGCTACTTTCTCCCCAACCCCACCCTCCTCTAGCTTATCTCTCCACGCTTCAGGCTCACTGCCTTTATTCCTGATGAAGGGCTTTTGCCCGAAACGTCGTTTGCACTGCTCCTCGGATGCTGCCTGAACTGCTGTGCTCTTCCAGCACCACTAATCCAGAATCTAGTTTCCAGCATCTGCAGTCATTGTTTTTACCAATGGATATTGTAATAAGTTGACCCAACTCCACTGTGTCTCTTTAATTATTAATTAGCACTTAATAGCATTTCTCATAACTGCTTGAATGCACATACTAACAGCATCTGGAAGGAAGGAAGGATCTAAATGTATTGGAGCCAGTTCAGACTATATTTGTTAGACAGTTGCACAGAATGGGGAGGGTTATCTTCTGTAGCAACTTGAATTCTGAAGAGTAAGAGGACACTTGAGTGAAACATGTGCGATCTTGAGGGACCTTGATAGTATAGATGTGAAAAGGATGTTTCCACTTATAGAAGGATTTAGAACCAGGGGTCACTGTTTACAAATCGCTAATTTAAAACTGGAATAAGGCAACAGATCCCAGAGGATTGTGAATCTTTGGAACTCTCATTTTACAATGTTGGTGGAAGCAGAGCTCTTTAATATACTTAAGACAGATTTTTATTAAACGAGGGGGCGAAAGGGCGAGGTGACACTAGGGCTTGGAGGTTGCAATGAGATTGGCCATCATCTTACTGATTGAGGAAGCAGTATAGAGGGGTTGAATGGCCGTCTCCAGCTCCTGATTCAAACCTTTCTATCTATGTGCACATAGTGTAGATAAAAAGGAGCTGCATCCTTCAGTGAAAGGGTCAAGAAACCGAAGAGACTGATTTAAACCAAATATCCAAAGGCTAGATAAGAAAATAAAAAAAATTAACACAGCAAATCAGCAGGATCAGGATTGTACATCTTGAGGATGTGATGTAGGAAGATTCAATCATGTCCTTCCTCCCAGCATTTCAGTTCGATGGGACTCAATGAATGGCAGAGAGTTGATGCGGAAACAAGGATCCCTCTTCTGCCATGTAACCACTGTATGATTCTGCGAGATTACAAAAATAAGCCTCAAGAAGTGAGATCAAAGAAATAGTATTGTAAAGGAGTGGCAGAGGAGCGTTTGCATTCGGTGGAGATATCACTTCTGTAGATGTTTCAGGAAAGGTAGGCTAGAGATTGTGATAAACCAGTCCTTAGGGTAAAGGTCACAGCGGGGCTTAGAGTTAAAGGGTTTGGCACTATTACAGAAAATCTGAAGAAAATGGGGGTGGGGGCATTGTTACCTGAAGGGCTGGGAACAAGCACCTAGCTCATCTTGGCCTATGAACAATGCTAGAAAAGCACATTCCAATTAGCTCTCCTTCATTGGTGCGGTCCTCAAGTCTTTAAATCCAAATGGCTATTAAAACCTGAAGCAGGCAACCTTTCTCCCACCTTAGAATAATTACTAATTTCTTGCAAACTGGTTAGTTAGTTGCAAACTGCTGCAGTCCAACTGACCATGTACTCCTTTATGACAGTTTGGAATCAGATTTTAAGAAATAAAATCTCTCCTCACCTCTTGAATTCTTCCTCAGTTTTAAATGATCTTACAGAAATGACCATGATCTTTAATAACGTCTGAGTGCTGCACTGATAGCAAACACTAGGACTGTTGTGTCAAATTACTTCTGAATATGTCATGAATTTCTGACAGTTACTTTGCATGAATTTATGATTGAGTTCCTGGTCCTGTTTTTCAATAATTTGTAATGCTTAAATGGCATCCACTTAAGACTATATATCAGATTTAAGTCAATGTAATTTTTGGACTTTAACACACCTCGATAAGCTGTTAATAATATATTTCTGGGCACATTGTTGAAAGCAGGAAAGAACAAAGAGAATAACAGACATTTTGGTCACATGAGTAATTGATATGGACTCCAAGTGAAATCCAGACAAATAAAAATGACGATCTGCAGCAACAAATCAAGAGGAAAGGATGTTGCAAATCATTAATGAGTACACAGAAGTCGTCAGTAATCTCTACTCTTTTTCCAAATATTCTAAAGAGGTCAGACCTAGTCTGGATCCCCACACGAAAACAAGCTGAAAGTGTATACAAGTTAGGAAGGAATAAAGATGTATCTTTTAGGCTAAAGATTGCTTTTATATGGGCAGTCAACTGTTGGAAACCATGGGCTTACAAATAGCAGAAATGCTGCTAACCCTGTAAATATGGGATCACCAGAGCCACAGAGTCAATGGGCTGCAAAGAAGGATAGTAGATAGGTACCTGACAGGGCAAGAATTAAGAATGAAGTTCACCAAGGAAACAAAATGAAACCCTAAGCCCACACAGGTCATGGTGAGAGAAATTAAAAATTTAGAGAACAAAATGAGGACTCTGTAGCCCTGATGAAGGACTTTTGTCCAAAATGGCGATTTTCCTGCTCCTCGGATGCTGCCTGACCTGCTGTGATTTTCTAGCACCACTCTGATCTTGATTTGGAGTGAACAGATGAAAAACTCAACAAACAATCAAGGTATTTTTCAATGTATAATTTCAGTTACATCACACTGTACACTTTTGCTATAAATTCTGTGTCTTACAATTGTGTCCTCCACAGCCACCTGATGGAGTAGTGCTCCGAAAGCTAGTGCTTCCAATTAAACCTGTTGGACTGTAACCTGGTATTGTGTGATTTTTAACTTTTAACACTCTAATCTTGACTCTAATCTCCAGCATCTGCAGTACCCACTTCTGCCTTGGGTAAGAGAACTGATATTTTTGTGTCTATATTTTTCGGTGCCTGCCTAATTCATTGTTTCAGCCTGTTTCTTTATTTTACAAGGTGACTGGATGGAAAAAGTCATTTCCTAAAAAAAAAATCACACGCAGTTAATGACAAATGTCACTGTTAAGCACATGGTCATGAACATGAGGGTGGCTCACAGAGCAAGCATCACATGCACAGAGAATGCTGGAAAAACTTGTCAGGTTTGTGGCTGTTTCAGCCACAACTATTTCTCCAAAATATTGAAGATGTTTTCATGAAGAGCTGCTTTCTGCTCTCTTACAGAATTGGAAATAAGATCATCAGTTTTGCTTCCAATTTCCATCCTTCTCTCACTTTCACCTGGTCCATCTCTACAGCCTCAAGGTCTCAATGTGGCATTCCACGTCTTCAGTTTCAAAATGTCATTGAAAACATTAACTCCCTTTTTCTCTCTCCACAGATGTTGCCAGTTGAGTTTCTTGGGCCTTCATCTTGTTTTAGATTTCTAGCATCTGCAGTATTTTGCTTTTATATAAGCGTCACATGATTGCAGTGCAGGCATCCAGAGTTTTCACAAATCTGTATTGATCAGAGAAAGATCATATTTTTTATTTGTTTTGTGGAATGTGAGCATTGCTAGCAAGGCCAGAATTTAACCATTTCTAACTGCTCTTGAGAAAATGATGGCAAGACATGCTATTTAGCTGCTGCAGTCCATAGGGAGTAGATATGCCCAGTGGGGTGTTAGGAAGTTCCAGGGATTTGATCCTGTGACAGTGAAAGAGCAATGATTACAGTTGCAAATCAGGATGGTGTTTGGCTTGAAGGGGCACAATATGCATGTGGTGGTTTTCTCATACATTTACTGCCCTTCTCTTCCACAGAGGGAAGTGGAGGCTGGGTCATTGAATATGTTCACAGATGAGTTAGACCGATTTCTAATTGACAAGGGATTAAAAGACAATAGCTGACAGATAAGGAAGTGGAGTTAAGACTAAAAATCAGATCAGAATCAAAAGTTAATTGTATGTGGAACCAGGCTTAAGAAGCTAAAACCACTCATCTCTGTGTTGCTGTTTCGTGCAATCTTATATTCAGTTTTCATTTATAATTGAGCAATTATCATTAAATCACTTGTAGTGCCATAATTTGCTGCATCTGTTGTTGTTACCCTGTTGTGGCATTAATAAGTAGGTACTTCATACCGATACAACTTTGTTTTTAATTAATATAATATTCAATGGTGCAAAATCATCACTCTTGAAACCTCAAGACATTCCTGGCTTCAAATGGCTCTAAATATTATTTTTCTCACACATCATTACTTCACTTATTATTAGCACCTCTTTAGTATTCCCCAGGCCTCTGCCCAATATGATTATAACAGGATTAATTGATAATGTAACCAGTGATTGTAACATTCCCTGTCGGATCATTAGTATATGATTTAAATGGAAGTACAATATTCACATTCAAATAAATTAATTTGTGAATGCCTTTTTTTTCAACATGCAAGAATAAGTTCTTGAATTATTTAAATTGGACTTAAGAAAATAATCATTTAGATTTTAAACATTTGAATCATAATTTAATACATTTGTTTCCTTTAAAAGTGCTGTTTATGCCCTGTAAATTTCTACAGTTCAAAGGAATAATATGTATACAAAAGAAACTGTGGTCAGATGAAATATGTCATCTATAATATTATAGGTTTAGTTCTATGATAAATCGGAGAAGCTGGGGAGGTGCACTGTCGTCAAATTTGGAAACAACCCAAAATAGGTGGCAAGACAGTTTATGAGACGGATGCAAAGAGTTTCCAGAGAGATCTTGATAGGTTAAGAAAGTGGACAAAAAGTAGACAAAAGGTATAATGAGGGAGAATGCAAAGTTGTTCACTTGGAAGGAAGAATATTACTTAAATGAATGGAAACTGAGAAACCTGCAACACAAATGGACTTGAGGGTACTTTGCACAAAACTCAAAGCTCACACACAGGTGTAGCAGATAATCAGGAAGGCTAATGGAACGTTGGCTGTTATTTCAAATGGGTTGGAGTATAAGAGTAGGGAAATCTTACCGCAACTGTACAAGGTGCTGGGAGACCACATCTGGAATACACTGAGCAGTTTTGGTCCCCTTATTTAAGGACATGCATTGTTTCATTGTAGGCAGTTCAGGAAAGGTTCACTAGGATGATCCCTGGTACGGAGGGATTGTCTAATGAACAAAAGCTCAACAGGATGGAGCTCACTGAAATTGAGAAGAATGAGAGGTGATCTCATTGAAACATGACAGGATAGGATGTTTCTGCTCGTGAGAGAGTTGAGGACCAGAGGACATGGTCTCGAATAAAAGGGTACAGCTTTAACACTGAGATATGGAGGACTTTGTTTCTCTCAGAGGGGTAAGTGAGTCTTTGTAACTCCTTGCCATAGAGAGCCATGAGGGTTGAGTTCTTGTCTATATTTAAGGCTGAGAGAACTAGATTCTTGATCTGTAAGGGAAATTATGGGGAAAAGGTAGAAAAATGGACTTGAGGAAGGTTGGATCAGCCATGACCCTATTGAATGGTGGAGAGGGCTCAGAGAGCAAATGGTCTACTCCTGTTCCTAATTCTTATGGTCTTATTGTCTTAGAGTGTGAAATCATGGAACCTTAGCGTACATAGGGAAAACTGGTCTCTTTGCTGAAGAGGTCAAAACCAAAGGATGGCACATGAATTTGTTGGGCAAAATGACCAAAGGGTAAATAGAAAACAGTTTTATTTTTACAGTGAGGTATTAGGATCTTGAATACACCGCCTCAGAAGCTGTGGAAGCAGATTTAATTGCACCATTGAAAATGGGATATGAAACTGAAGATAAAAAAGATTTGGCACAGTGGAACTAGTTGACTTGCTCTCATATGTTTTCAGTAGCAATGTGATGGGCTGAATGGTCTCCTTCTATGTAATAATCATTGTAGAATTCTCAGATTATATTGTGATAATACGGTGGCTGGAAGAGGTGTGTTTTGTCCTTGTTTCTTTTAGAGAGCGCGATTAGGGGACAGGTGCTGAGTCGTCTATTAGAAGTTAGATAATTTGTGAAGCCTTGGGTTTTTGTTTTTAAAAGTTTGAACAATAGAAGCAGCCTGATTAGGTGTGGGCAAGCCCCCACCCACAGAACCAGGGATTTTTAATTTTTAGTTTTCAGCAGCAGTTGCTGTTGGGGTCTGGAAGAAATGGAAGCTATTTTTCCTTCTCTAAGTCACAGTCAAAAGGTGGGGGTTCTCTTTCTGGGCTGCTGGATTGCAAGTGAGACAAAATCTGTTTGCTGGATTTGCCTTTTGCCAAGTGTATGTTTATGGAATGTTACTACATTGGAACAGTTAGTTAGGAACAATTACTGAATATATTATTCTGTTAAGTTTTCCAATAGAGTTAAGTTATTCTGAATTCTTATTTTTATTATATTTTAAGTTGTGTTTGAATCAATTGTTTTTTGCTTAATAGCGAGTACTTTAATCAATCGAATTGCATCTGGAACACAGCACCTGAGACTTACCTTTAAAATGCAAAAAAGTTAGGGTCGAGTCTACCTTCTTCATATATTTTAAAGGGGTCTGGTCTGGTCCATAACAATTCATATAACTATTGATGGCATAATTGTTTGGTGTGTTTTAATGTGGGCTTGGACAATACAGGGTAGAAAAGCCTCCAGTTCAATTCTTCATAAGTTCAAGGAGAAGAGTAACACAAAATAGTGGGTAGATTTAAAAAAAAAACAATTTGCCAATGAAGTGTTGGTTGGTTGCTTTGAATACCATTTTTGATCACACCCCAAAAACATGAAATGTACTGGTGTTTAGTGTCAGCACAGAAAGCACAAAAATGGACTCAGGGCTGAATAGTATGGTTCCCTGCCAGTGAATAAGTCCAGAAATATTTGATCGCTTGTACTATTGAGTGTCCAGTTAAAGGTCTCTTAAGCATGTCAGCCGATTGCTGCAGGGATTAATCAGAGTTCCCACTGTCTGTGAACTCTGCTACCACTCCTAGTACCCACCCACCACTGAGCACTCACCTTGTTCCTGGATCCCTGAACTGTGGGATGGCTTTTCCAGCAATGGCCATGGCATTTTGTGTGGCACTGCCCAGCATATGAGGTGGCAGCTTCTGAGTGACCAGCAGATCCAGTCAGGAGGAACTTTTGCTCCCAGAGACAGAATTCCAGATGAGGATATTTTGGTGGCCTGTCTGATTGAAGGATGATTGAGTTAATTTTCCTTAAGATGCAGAATGAGCTTCTCACCAGCTTTTTAGTTGGAAGGTGTAGCCCATATCACAAAGGGAAGCAGCAGCCAATGCTACCAGATGTTCGACATGACGAAACTGCAATTTCCACTTCAGTGGCTGTAAAGTGCCTTGGGAAGTCATGAGCTTGCGAAAGTCGCTACTTCTTCCTCTCTTTATTGCAATGAACTGGAGCAATATCCTGGGCTATGAAGCAAATAAGCAATGATTCCCTTAAATCCAAGTTCCCAGGTGACAGCAGCCACTTAACTTGAAATACTACAAAGTTGCTATGAAACTATAACTCAGCAAGGGGTCAACACTTTCAGGGTAAAAGGGGCAGCATTAAGAAATATAAATAAAAACAACAGCAACAACACAAACGATGGCTTGAGCTCAGAACAATGATGCACCTGATGTGATAGTGACCTGTTTTTCTTAGGTGTTGAGGGTGAGGGGCCATGTGGATCTATTGTGCATAGTGCAGATGGAGGGATGGGGAAATGCCACTGGTACTAAGGATGGCATAGTGGCTCAGTGGTTAGCACTGCTGCCTCACAGCATCAGGGACCCAGATTCAATCCCAGCCTTGGGGGATTGTGTGGACTTTACATGTTCTCCCCTTGCCTGTGTGGGTTTCTGCCAGGTGCTCGTTTCCTTCCATGGTCCAAAGATATGCAGGTTAGATGCATTGGCCGTGCTAAATTGCCCCATGGTGTGCAGGCTGGATGGGTTAACCATGGCAAATATGGGCTGGTCTAAGTGGGATGCTCATAAGAGGGCTGAATGGTCTGTGCCTGCAGTGTAAGGATTCAATAATATGTTGTAGGCATATGTCACACTCAGAAAACAAAACTTCAAAAATGTGTGAAGGAGATTGTGGCATCACAAAACGGTCTCAGCATCTAAACAGAACTAGGTAAAACAAGGACTGCAGATGCCAGAAACCAGAATCTAGATTAGAGTGGTGCTGGAAAAGCACAGCAGGTCAGGCAGCATCCGAGGAGCAGAAAAATCAACGTTTCGGGCAAAAGCCTTACTCCTGATGAAGGGCCTTTGCCCGAAACATCGATTCTCCTGCTCCTCGGATGCTGCCTGACCTGCTGTGCTTTTCCAACACCACTCTAATCTGGACTCTGGTTTCCAGCATCTGCAGTCCTTGTTTTTACCTCGTTGATTTTAACCCTACTGCGAATCCTCTTGCAAGGATGCCTGCCTTGAAGATGTTTTCCTCCTCTCTCTATAAGAATCTCAGTGAGTCTCTCTCTCACTGCAACCCCCAGGTTGTCATCTCATCTAAACAGAACTGCTGAAGTATATAAAACCAACATCATGTGACCAGTCCACTCCATTCTTTTTAGTTGGAGCAAAGCCTGTTTAGTAGTCACATCAGGGATTTGCATATCGAATAGGAACTTCAATGCTTACTTTAGGTCCCTGTAGACTTTCATATTCTCAAAGCAACATTCCAGCTGCTTTCTGTCTACTATACAGGAGCACTAAAATTGAAAGTAGGACACTGAACAATTGTCCTTGATGAATGGCTTTGCGGAAAAGGAGCAGGATTAGAGGGCGTGTGTGGTGTAGGTGAGTCTAAAACATAATTCCATCTGTATACATTGCCCTCACAAAGACTCCATGCCGTAGAATAGTTAAAGTACAAGAGTATTTTGATTTGACTTGTGTTACTATTGTGAGGTTTATAAGATTATGACTTAGGACTGTATCATTTAGTTTAGAATATTATTACTGGTCTGTAGTTTTAAATTTATGGCAAATAAACGGGGGAGGGCAGACGACCTGATTCCATCCAAACATGAGCTTGGGTGGTTTGATTGGTAGGATTCAAAGGCAAGTTCAGATTGTTTTACTGAGAAAAATGTGCAAGACTCTTCTTTGTTGAAAATCATACAACATCAGCTTATAGTCCAACAGGTTTATTTGGAAGCACTAGCTTCTGGAGTGCTGCTCATGAAAGCCAATGTTTCGAAATAAATCTATTGGACTATAACCTGGTGTTGTGTGATTTTTAACTTTGTCCACCCCAGTCCAACACCGGCTCCACCACATCAAAGATTCTTCTTATTGTTCTTGGAGACTTGTCGACAGTTGTGTTACAGAATAACCATGAAATGAAGCTGTTTTTAGGATAACTTATAGAATTCCTACAATGCAGATAGGGGCCCATTGAGTCTACCCAGACACATCCCCTTCCCCTGTCCCCGTAACTCCCCATTTCGCATGGCTAATCCACACAGCCTGCATATTTCTGGACCTACGGGGTAATTTAGCGTGGCCAATCCACCCAATCTTTGCACTGTGGGATAAAGCCCATGCAAACATGGGGAGAACGTGCAAATTCCACATAGACAGTCACCCAAGGGTGGAATTGAACCCAACTCCCTGGCACTGTGAGACAGCAGTGCTATCTAGTGAGCCAATCACGTCAACCATGTTTGATTGTCCACTTCAATGTCTGTATCCCACATTATCCCCATTTTCCTTTACATGTTTAGTAATTAGCCATCAGCCAATCTCTAAATAAATTCAATAACTGAACTAAGGCAACCTATGGGACTACAGAATCCCAAATATTCACAGCAATCAGAATAAATAAAGATCACCTCACCTCAGTCCATTGTAGCTTCCTCCTAATTTCACAATTGTTTCGCCTGGTTCCCGTCTCTCTAACCTGCATCTGCCCTGTCTATTCATTTAAGTGGTTTGTAGATTTCAATTAAATCATTGAGGTTGTCATATCTTCAGTCTTGAGCCCGAACTTTTCTTTATATTCCCTAAGTTAAAACCCTTGATGTTTTCTTACCTTCTTTATACACCTGCAGTGTCACGGAGCAAAGGCATATTTGTGAAGTAGTAACTGAATTATTTGCTTCCTGACTAAGCTTCTTTTCAATATCCAGTCCAATCACAGCTAACCTATTTCTTATACTGTATACCATTGAAATTCTAGGTGCATATTACAATACAAAGCATTAATTTTCCCCAACAATTGCTGGTTCTGTTTCATGCATTCTGATCGCAGGGAGTTACGAATGTACACAGAATTGTATGTAATCACAAGACCTTCCCTTTTGGAGAGAAGTGGAAGTGAGATGTTGGTTGCTTTCTCTTCAATCTCACTCTTGAACACAATACATCAACGCTTAATCATGCTAACTGCATTTTATTACCAAACCTAAGCCAAGGTTTGTCCTTGCATAACACTAGTGACGTCAAAAAGAATAGAAAAGTGTATGGAATAAATCAAAGGGTAATGCGTAGGTGATACCACGATTAGATTTTAAGAGCCTGTAATGTGAGACCATCATCCATTTGATAAATTGCTGATAAAGTTGTTATGATACTGTTAAGGTTGGGAATTCTTTTTTAATTGCTTCCGGGGAAAGGAAAGCAGTTTATTACACTTCGCAAAGGTCTTGTGGACTTTGTTTTCAGTATATTTTTCTCTTAAGAATTGTACCCACAGGTCAGGTTCCCATCTAGAAGTGAGTGATTTGCTGCTAACTGGTCTCCTTGCTGAAGTGGCCATGATTCACATGTGAAACCCGAGAATGAGTGAAGAACTATTTTAAGTTCAGTCCTCCTTTCTGTTTTCTCTTTATTCATTCATGGGATGAGGGTGTCACTGACTAGGCAGCATTGAATACCCATCCTTAATTGCCCAGAAGGCATTTAAGAGTCAACCACATTGCTGTGGGTCTGGAGTCGCATGTAGGCTAGAACAGTTAAAGATGGCAATTTCCTTCCCTAAAGGACATTAGTGAACCAGATGGGTTTTACAGCAACTAGAGATTGTGAGGGAGTGCAGTTTTAGACCAGGCAGGTGAGGCAGAAGTCAAGTGAGTAACTCGTGATTGTAAATCCGTTTGCCATTCTGGAAACTACTAAAGAATGGCAAACGGATTTACAATCACGAGTTACTCACTTGACTTCTGCCTCACCTGCCTGGTCTAAAACTAAAGTTCTTTAGGGGAATGCAGCCATAGATATGTTCATGGCACCAAGGGTGTTTCGACTGTACAGGGGAGGACAAAGAAAAATGGAAAACCAATGGTGATGGGGGATTCCAGTGTCAGGAGATCAGACAGGCATTTCTGCAGCTTGAAACGTGACCCCAGGATGGTGTGTTGCCTCTCTGGGGCTGGGGTCAAAGATGTCACAGAGCGTCTACAAGGCATTGTTCTTGGGGAGAGGGTTAAGACCACAAGACCTAGGAGCAGAAATAAACCAGTTAGAACTAGGTGCAGGAGTAGACAATTCAGCCCCTCAGCCTCTGCCATTTAATGTGTTCATGGCTGATCCAATCATGGCCTCAACTCCACTTTCTTTCCTGTTCTCCATTACCCTTCAACCTGTCATTAATTAGAAATCTGTCTATCACCTCCTCAAATGTACTCAATATCCCAGCATCCACTGCACTCTGCGGTAGTAGACTTCACAGACTCAAGACCCCTCAAGTGAAGTAATTTCTCCTCATCTCTGCTTTCTCATATCTGAATCTGAAAGTTGGGATTTGATCATGTACATCCCAAAAAGTGTTGAGGGAGGTAGCTATAGAGAAAGCTGATGCCTTGATAAACTTAAAATTCCATAGATTCTGCAATGATTCGTGCATGTCTGAAGTTTGCAAGTGTCACATCACTACTTAAAAAGGGAGCAAGGGTAAAAAGAACAGTCTTGAATCAATACAGGGGTAAGTGCGAGAATCTATTAGAAACAGAGAAACATATAACAAAGCAAGAGAAGGCCACTTGGCTGATCATCTGCCTCAGTCTCCTGTTTCCATTTTCTCCCCATACCATTTGATCATTTTACCACAAGAATTGTATCTAACTCCTTCTTGAAAATAGCCAATAATTTGGTCTCAACTGCTTTCTGCGGAAGATAATTCCACAGGCTCGTCACTGGTTGGGTAAAGAGATTTCTCCTCATCTCAGTCTTAAATAGCTTATCTTCTACCCTTAAACTGTGACCCCCAGGTTCTGGACTCCTGGCCATCAGGAACATCCTTCCTGTACTTACCATGTCTCGTCTTGTTAGAGTTTTTAATCATCTTCTCCATTGGGGAGTCTAGACCGAGAGGGCACAATTTAAAAATAAGGGGTCCCACTTAGGACTGAGATGAAGAGAATTTCTTTTACTCGAAGAGTGGCAGGTCTTTGGAATTCTGTCCCCAGAGAGCAATGGAAGCTGAGTCTTTCGGTACATTTAGTGTTTGATAAATTTTTCATTATCAATTCTAGAAAGAGTTATGGGGATAATGTGGGGAAAGGCATTGAAGTGTTTGATCATAAGACCATATCATATGGAGCAGAATTAGGTCATTCAGCCCATTTATCATGCTCCACCATTCAATCATGGCTGATATGTTTCTCAACCCCATTCTCTGGTCTTCTCCCCATAACCTGTGATCCATTTGCTAATCAAGAATCTGTCTCTGTCTCAAATGCACTCAATTGCTTTTGCTCCGAAGACCTCTGTGGAAATGAGTTCCACAGATTCACCACCTTCTGGATGAAGAAAACTTCTCCTCATCTCATTTCTAAAGGGTCATCCCTTCACCCTGAACCCATCTTCTCCAAGCCCACGCATCAGCATTCTATAATTTTCAACGAGATCATTCCCCTTATCCTTCTAAACTCTATTGAGTACAGACCCAGAGTCCTCAACCGCTCCTTGTAATAACAAGCCCCTCATTCCACAATCATCCTCTGTGGACCTCCAATGCCAACACATCCTTCCTTGGATATGGGACCCAGAACTGCCCATAGAATTCCAAATGTGGTCTGACCAGAGCCTTAAACAGTCTCAGCAATACATCACTGCTCTCGTAGTTTAACCCTCTCAAAAGGAATGCGGACATCGCATTTGCCTTCTTAACTGTCAGCTGAACCTGCATATTAACCTTAGTGAATGCTGAACTTGGACTCCGAAATTTCTTTATAGAATCCTGACAGTGTGGAAACAGGCAACTTGACCCAGCAAGTCCACACTGACCTTCGAAGAGTATCCCACCCAGATCCATTCCCCAACCCTATCACTATACATTCCCCTGACTAATGGACCTTGCAGAGTGTGATGCTGGAAAAGCACAGCCAGTCAGGCAGCATCTGAGGAGCAGGAGAATCTACATTTTGGGCATAAGCCTTTTATCAGCCATTCCTGATGAAGGGCTTATGCCCAAAATGTTGATTCCCCTGCCCCTCAGATGCTGCCTGACCTGCTGTGCTTTTGTAGAATTATACTCTCGACTCTGATCTTCAGTCCTCACTTTCTCCTAATGAACCTAGCATCCTAGCACTAATGCATCCCTGAACACTATGGGCAATTTACCATGACCAATTCACCTAACCTGCAAATCCTTGGACTGTGGGAGGAAACCAGAGCACCTGGAGGAAACCCACACCAACACGTGGAGAATGTGTAAACCACACAGACACTCACCTGAGGCTGGAATCGAACCCGCGCCTCTGACGCTGTGAGGCAACAGTGCTCGCCACTGTGCTGCCCCAGTTTTCTGAATTTGTGCTTCAGTTTGATGAAATCTCACACATTCCCACATTGTATTCCATCTGCCACTTCTTTGCCTACTCTCCGAGCTTGTCCAATTCCTTCTGCAGCCTCCCTGCTTCCTTAACATCCCTCCACCTAACTTAGTGTCATCTGCAAATTTAGCAACAATGGCCTCAGTTCCTTCATCCCAGATTGTTAATTAGAATGTGAACAGTTGTGGTCTCAACAGAGGCTCCTGCGGAACTCTACTAGTCACCAGCTGCCATTTCATTAAAGACCACTTTCTCCCTACTCTCTGCCTTCTGCCAGTCAGCCAATCCTCTACCCATTGCCAGTGCCTTTCCCCTAAAACCACGGGCTCTTATCTCATTTTGCAGCCTCCTGCGCAGTGTTTTGTCAAAAACTTTCTGGAAATCCAAATACATCACGACCTTTGGCTCTCTTTTACTTAACTTACTCGTAACTTCCTGAAAGAATTGCCATGATCTGCTGTGATTGCATGAAATGGTTGAGCAGGCGTGATGTGCTGAATGCCTTTTTGATGTTCCTATGTTCCAAAATGCTCTCCCTTTGAGTAATGTCTGAGTCGGTTTCTGTTTTGGGGGAAAAAGATGGTTGTGGCAATATTGCCCTCTCCTGTTTGTTACTGTATTAACTCTCCTTTTCTCAGTGTCACCTGTTGTTTCTCCTGTTACTTTTTCATACTTGCCATGACAGATTTTCAATGCTTTTGTATATCTCTGCAACATCAGCCTGTTTGTGGTATATTAAGTCTATGTCCATCTGTATCATTTCTGCTTTGATGCCCCCTGGTTATGTTTCCTATATAACACTACTTATATATGATTTGGAGATGCCAGTGTTGGACTGGGGTGTACAAAGCTAAAAATCACACAACACCAGGTTATAGTCCAACAGGTTTAACTGGAAGCACACTAGCTTTCGGAGCGACGCTCCTTCATCAGGTGATTCACTTGATGAAGGAGCAGCACTCCGAAAGCTAGTGTGCTTCCAATTAAACCTGTTGGACTATAACCTGGTGTTGTGTGATTTTTAACTACTTATACAGAGTGCTCAACATAGAGATATACAGCACAGAACCAGACCATTCAGTCCAACTCGTCCAAGCTGAACAGATGTCCTAAATTAATCTAGTCCCATTTGCCTACACTTAGCCCATATCCCTCTAAACCCTTCCTATCCATATTTCCACCCCCCCCCATGCCTTTTTAATTTTGTAATTGTACCAGCCTCCACCACTTCCACTGGTAGATTTTATATTTTTATAACTAGTCTCAGTAACAAAATATTTGAACACACTTTGCAGAGACATAATAAAACAAAGTATGACTCTAAGATCTATAAGGAGGTATTAGTTCAGATGAACAAAGGTTTGGTTAAGAATGTACATTTTAAGACTTGCTTAAGGAGGGAAGCAAAGCAGAGAGATGGAGAGGGTTAGGGAGGGCATTCCAAAGCTTAGAATCTAAGCAGCTGAATGTACGGTCACCAGTGGGGGAGGAATTAAAATTGAGGAACCTCAGAACACAGAAATTACAAACATATCCGAGGACTTTTTGGGGCTGTAGGAGATTCCAGAAACTGAGTTGAGCAATGCCATGGAGGGTTTTAAAAACTTGGATTTGAATTTTTAAATTCAATGAGTTGCTTCACTAGAAAGCAATGTAGGTATGTGGACACTGGCATTATTTTGGTAAATCATTCACATTATTTGCTGTGAATTAGATTGCGAGCAGCAATGTTTCAGATGAGTTTAAGTTTAGGGAGGATTAAATGGACAAGGATGGCCCAGGAGTAGGTTGGAGTCATCAAGTTGAGAGTAAACGGAAACATGGATGAAGTTTCCAGCAACAGTGGCACCCACAGGTGGGTGACTTTATGGAAGTTAAATAGACGATGAGGTTATGGGTGTGGAAGTTCATCTTCCAGCTTAATATGAAAGCCAGGATGGAAACTATTTAGATCATCCCCAGATCATTGCCAGAGAGAGGGATGGAGTCAATGAAAAAGGATCTGATTTTGAAATTGGGAGTGAAAATAACTTCAATTTTTGCAATTATTAATTGAAGGAAAGCGGATGCTGGATGAACAGTCTGGCAGCTAAGGAATGATTGAGAAGTTGAAGGAACTGTTTCTGAAGTGAATTGGAGTATTATCAGTTTATATATGGAACGTACTGTTTCACTCAGTAATGTTACCAAGGGGCAGCGTGTTGATGAGAAATAGGATCTGACCAAGGATTGATTCTCAGGAAACCGTGGGAGAGTGCTGAGATCAGACGGCCCTGAGATCCCACATCTACAGCTTTCTATCATTATAGGTCACATTAGTTACAACATTCTGTGACACTCAACAACAGCAAAAAGATCAGAGATCTAAAAGTAGGAATAATGATGCTCAGCCGATCTACATATAAGTGATGAATTTGATATAATAATATCCTACCTCAATATTAAAATTGCTGTGTTAATTGAAGAGAAAGTACTCACCTGGGACTTTAATTCCATGTCATTTTTGACTTGTTCCTCCCGTCCCAAAAGCCCTGACTAATGTTGAAGCATCTTCAGCTATTCAGAAGTCAGACTCTCATTGCTTCCAGATTTTCCTTTTACAGTGTTGTGGTGCCCTCTGCTGGTGAATAATGCAGCTACAGAGACAGACTGAAGCTCCATTACGGGCCTCTTACACATGATTTGGAGATGCCGGTGGTTGCTCCAAAAGCTAGTGTGCTTCTGATTTAACCTGTTGGACTATAACCTGGTGTTGTGTGATTTTTAACTCTGCCACAGGATCCTTCTATAGGTTGGACCAAAACTGTACACATTGTGTAAATCAAAAGAGGAAGGGAAAGGCAGAGCCAGAAATAATGACAGGACTGGTTGGAAAGGCAGAATGAGACTTGAAAATATGTAATTACAGAACTGGAGTTGTACATGATTGGAAGGTGTGTAGAGAGAATGATGTTAAAAATCACACAACACCAGGTTATAGCCCAACAGGTTTATTTGGAAGAACTAACTTTCTGTGTGCTGTTCCTTCATCAGGTAGATAGTGGGGCAGGATCATAGGACACTATGAATGTTGTGTCCTAAGATCCTGCTCCACTAGCTACCTGATGAAGGGGCAGTGCTCTGAAAGCTTGTAATTCCAAATAAACCTATTGGACTATAACCCAGTGTTGTGTGATTTTTAATTTTGTCCATCCCAGTCCAGCACCAACACCTCCACATCATAGAGAGAATGAAAGCAGGTTTTGGGTTTCGCTCGTAAATGGGTTCCAAAGGTAATGGGTGGCATAGTGGCTCAATGATTAGCCCAGTTGCCTCACAGTACCAAAGTCCCGGGTTTGATTCCTGCCTGGGTGACTGTCTGTGTGGAATCTGCACATTCTCCCTGTATCTGTGTGGGTTTTCGTCCAGGTGCTCCAGTTACCTCCCACAGTCCAAGGATGTGCATGTTAGGTGGATTGGCCATAGAAAATGTAGGGTTACAGAGATATGGTCTGAGTCGATTACTCTTTGGAGGGTTACTGTGAATTCAATGGGCTGAATGGCCTGCTCTCACACTATAGGGATTCTATTAGTCCCATTATTTGCATGGTCTGAAATCCAGTTTATTCTGAAATAGAAAGATGTGTGTGTGCTTCTAGATATAATACCACTAAGAATGATCCTAAGGGAAGTAAATGTCACCTGTAGATCTCCATGTAGGTGAAAACTTCAATGTTTATAACCTTAAATGCTTTAAACTTTAAAATGAGAGCATCCTGAACAAAAATACTTCACTCACTTTCCTTTTCAATATTTACCATGTTTTTCTCTAACCGCCTCTGCCAAAGGCATTGACTCATATTGAAAACATTTTTTTGAGATAGAGTTCTAAACTGCAGTGTGGACGTCCCCAAAATAAGGTTTTGGGGTGAATCCTCTCCCATTCTCTGGTTTGCCCTGTAGCAGTTTAATATCTTTCAGGCCTTAAAGTGACTTGGGACAAGACCAGCGCCCTGATCCAGGCAAGGAGTCCCACCTCTGAGAGTTGCTGACCATTGATTCATCCTAGTTGCGCCACTTAAACTGCAATCAGCACCTGATGCATGTCACTATTAGAGCCAGACACCAAGATGCATAGGGCTGAGGTGACGATGTGATGGCAGTGTGTAATGACTGAAATAACACCACAGCATCCAGCATCCTGTCACCAAGTCACCCTTTATTTACACTTGCATAGTTCTGGAAACTGATCCAGCTCCCTCAGAGCCAGCTCTCAGACTGAACAGAACCTCCGACCCTCCCAGTTATATCTATCAGCCAGGACCAGTCCTCAAAAGCCAATGGGCTCCATTACAGAGCAGGCTGCCTCCAAACCTGTGGCAGAACCAAAGACCTAAGAAGTAGTGAGGGGAGTGAAAGAAGGAAGCCTACTATGGGTATTTTGATGATGTGTTGACAATGCTTTATACATCATTCATTATGTTTCTATAAATAGCACTGTTTGGACCAGACATCTGTTTGTTTGTCCCTCTGTGTAGCCCTGAAATGTAGTTGGACCAGCAAGATGCCTAACGTCATGGACACATGGAATGTACCAGGAATTGATGTCTGTGTTGAGAGGCTGCTGCAGCATCTGGAAGCAAAAGGGAAACGATGTATACAGAACAATGGGTTCTGCTGGCAGCACCAGCCATCATTCGACAATATCCTTATTCTTTCCCAGGCTTCTGTGTCCAAATGTGTTGTGATTGCATTTGATTTGACTTATTGTTGTCACAAGTTAACTGTTACCTTCATTATTAGACAGAATCTGATTCAACATGATTCACCACTAGATGGCTCGTTTTAAGTTGACAGAATTTGACTCTTTAAACTTAGCTGCTCTACACCAAAATTATCACACTGTGTTTTATGCTTTGGGAATTCATAAGGTTGGATGAAACATGCTGCATTGTTGTTAGACAGAAGAAAAATGTTCATTGTAAGAGCCGCATGAACTCAATATAAAGAGTGAACAACATGTTTCAAATTGGAATAACAGAAAGGATCCTCAAGCACCAGGGACTAAAATGTGACGGAGTTTGAAAAATAACAGGACTTTCTACTGACGTGGCTAAGTTATATTTTTGAGCAACACGTTGTGGGAAAATTGATGCCACTTGCTCCGCTAAAGCTCAATTTGTGAACTGCAGGGTTGTTGCATTTGCCATGAAATGAAAGCTTTGGAAAGGAATCAGCAATTATTGGTGATCTACTTTCCTAACCATTTTTTTCTTTACTTCATCGCAAGATTGCTTTTCTGTGTTTGATGCTCTAACTTTCCATAGCCAAAAGCACAAATCTTTCAAATTGCCTTTAACCCTGTATCTCAGCATTATGTATGAATAGAAAACTTGTTTGTGTTTCCTTCTTTGGTGAGTCAACTTGAAGTATGGATCAAGTAAGTTCTAATATGATAGCATTAATATTTCATCACCTTGAATTACTTTACATCATGTGTGTCTTATCAAAGAATCACTCTTTCTTGTCTGAATTGAAAGTTGAGAACATGAGTGAATGTAAAGTTTAACTATAAAACTGCATAAATGGTGTTCATGTGAAGTGTATTTGGAAGATAGTGTTGCCATTTAATACAGACTGGCAAGTATAAAACCTCACATTACATACATTTGTGTATAATCTTGACATGGCAAGAGGCCTGCATTATAAACAATGAGTGTTCCTGATGTAAGAACAACCTAACTTTATGTTGATTAACCCTTATGTCTGGTGCTCGATGGCAATTGAAGATTATTGCTGCACCCTCGGTCAGCATTTGCCTTGGTGCTGAACTGATTATATCTGACTTTTCTAGTTTGAAAGTAAGTAAGAAAAGAGACTTTACAAGAAAAGAAATTGAGAAAGAATGGAAAGAAATGAAGTGCAGAGATATATTTAAGTGTGAAGGATAGAATGTGAGTGAGAAGAGGAAATTTAAAAGGTTAAATAACGAAGATGGAGAATATGAGGTAGAGTGTGGGTCAAAGATGCCACAGAGGGAAGAACAGACATACCAGGCGAACAATTTATGTAGAGGAGGGTCTGAGAAGGAAGAACGAGAACAGAAGAGAAGCTGTCATGAAAAGAAGATCGCCATGACTTAGAGGAGCCGGTGTTGGACTAGGGTGGACAAAGTTAAAAATCACACAACACCAGCTTATAACAGGGTGTTGAGTGATTTTTAATGAAAACAAAAGATTGAGAGACTTGAAATCAAACTGTTGGAGGCATACAAAGTTCACCTTTCATTTATTTTATTGGAAGTGAATACTTATTTTCGTGAATGCAAAAAATGCTAAAAATCTATTCTCTTTCCGCTGCCAGATTTGCTGATTATTTCCAGCATTTTAGGTTGACAATGGGAATGCCAGATTAGTCTGATTTAATTCATCAACCTTTAGTAGTTTAGCATAAAAGCATGCGTGAAAACTGTCAAAAAAAAAGTGAATGTCTTGAGATTCAGGCTCTGAAAAACAAAGTTGATTGTTGGGAAAAGGCAGATGTATAGGATTGTATTTATACATCTCTGCCTGTGGACTTGAAGAAGGGTCCACATATAATTTAGCGATAGCCTTCCAACCAGTATCCATCTGCCTCTGATCTGAATGAGATATTACAGGGACAGGGTGTGGGGGGGGGGGAATGTTGGGATTAAGATAGTCTGAGGCCAAGTAATGGTCATTTGTTGCTGCCTCTATCCAACACATGGCAGTGGGGACACCCAATTGTGCAGAAGGTCTGCTAGCTTTAGCTGCATGGATCAGTGCTGAGTAAATTTAGATTAGATTAGATTACATTACATTACAGTATGGAAACAGGCCCTTCGGCCCAACAAGTCCACACCGACCCGCCAAAGCGAAACCCACCCATACCCCCACATTTACCCCTTACCTAACACTACGGGCAATTTAGTATGGCCAATTCACCTGGCCCTGCACATCTTTGGATTGTGGGAGGAAACCAGAGCACCCGGAGGAAACCCACGCAGACACGGGGAGAACGTGCAAACTCCACACAGTCAGTCGCCTGAGGCGGGAATTGAACCCGGGTCTCTGGCGCTATGAGGCAGCAGTGCTAACCACTGTGCCACCGTGCCGCCCACTAATTAGGGGGGGCTTGCTGGGGAGTCGATGACCTAGTGGTGTCATTGCTGGACTATTAATCCAGAAGCTCGGCTAATCTTCTGGGGATTTAGGTTCAACTCCTCCCATGATAGATGGTGGAAATTTGAATTCAATAAAAAGTATCTGGAATTGACCAATACCAATTGCCAGAAAAACCCATGTCTAGCAAATGACAGAGAGTGTTTGTAGTGCCACTGCTGTTGGTGATTTTACTGGGTATCAAATTGACCAGCATCTCCCTAAGGTGGGACTTCCTCCCCTGAAAGGGATGGAGTCTCACCTTAAAACAGTGAAAGCTCCCAGCACTGATTTGTTTTGATGAAGCTGATGAGATGGGATAGGATACTTCCTTCAGTATTCAGACCTTAAATTTAAATCACAAAGACCCCCCATGATCTCATTGAATGGTGGAATAGGTCTAAAGGGTTTTATGGTCTTCCCCCATTTCTGTGTTCCATCAAATACTATTTGTGAGAGAAACCATAAAATTAGGTGATTTCATTCTTATCCCTTTGAACTGCTAAATGCTATTTTCAAGGTAAACATGCATTCAGATTATGCTCCAGATTTAATTGAGAGATTGTTGTATTTTATGGTGCAAATTGGAATGCAATCTTATGGTGTGCTTCTCAAAGAGACAATTTCAACATTCCTCAATAGTTTTCAAACAGAGGACATGAATGTTCATTTGCTTCAGGCTAACATAGTCGAAGCAAATTTCTGTGCTTCCAACTTGAACGCGGTAGAACTTGTTCAAATGCTAGGCCGAGTGTTGAGTCGATTTAGTCTCTTGCATGCGGCAATCATTTATTCAGAGGTCACACAACATCAGGTTACAGTCCAAAAGGTTTATTTGAAATCACAAGCTTTCAGAGCGTATCTCCTTTGTCAGGTGAAATGCACTATGAACTGGTGTCATGTGATTTCTGACTTTGTCTTCCCCCCCAGTTTGGTACCTTCTCATCATGGCAATCATTAACAGCAGGGGTCAAGAAATAGTGGGCAGGACAGGATTGCCAGCAGCCCAAGTGTAACTATCCTTCTTGGTAGTAATAAGTGTGACTATCTCGAAGGCATGATGAGCCAGGGTCCATTCTTCTCTACTGTGTGATGCTATGAAGAGATATATACCACATTAATTTATAGATTAATATTATGTATAACAGTCATGCCAGTTTTATAATAATCACATGATGCATCTAATTGCTATTTATACAAACTGAATTATTTCTATTGGATAGACTGCTGTTATGCTAAGTAATAGAATCCCCCACACTCCTTGCATTCATGTTAAATATGGACTGACTAAAATGATTAAGACACCATTAGATCTTTGTGGTAATTTAAAAGTTGCCAGTTATAATTGTTTAATGCATGTATATTTTGAGCAGAAGCAGTTGTCTTTTGACAATGTATGAACCCACTGCATTTTTAAGAGTTGATCAATTGGTAATTCTTGCTTGCATTCTCCATAAGATCCTTAATTAATGCCATTTGCAATCATTTTAAAGTTGTCATTCAAAAAGCATGATTTGTTTTGGCCACAAACAATTGTCTGTTCTCAGTAGTTTGCACCTTGTTATGGTGCACTGACAACAGTGAAAGTCTCTGAGAATCTTAAGTATGCATTCTTGAAAAAGAAAGGCTCTTCATTGTCATATATTGAAATGATGGATTAAACTAATGATGGACATATTCTTTATTCAAAGCTCACGGCATCAAACTTGACTAGGCTTTGCTGTGTGGATTATTGTTAAGATTCAGGTTAACTTTTGGAACAGGGTGGGTGCAAATCACAAAGACTCAGTATGATGTCACTACATCATTTAAGATTTGATCATTGGCTATTTCTGTTCCAAACCTTCCAAATCTTTTGAACACTTCATTAGTAATTTATTGTTCGGGATGGGTCTTAGAGGAGAAAGTGGGGACTGCAGATGCTGGAGATCAGAGCTGAAAATGTGTTGCTGGAAAAGCGCAGCAGGCCAGGCAGCATCCAAGGATTCCTGAAGAAGGGCTCATGCCCGAAACGTCGATTCTCCTGCTCCTTGGATGCTGCCTGACCTGCTGCGCTTTTCCAGCAACACATTTTCAGTGGGATGGGTCTTACATAAGTCAAGGACAAAATTAATTGCTTTGCTCAAGAATGGAAAATTAATGAGCATGTTTATTTCTGCCACTAATATTTTTGCTGAAAGCCTCATTAGCTTACTTGTATCTTGTATGCAATAGAGATAGATGGAAGATGTAGGAAGTGAATGTGAGCATCAACAAATTGAAATGTTTTTTTAATTTTATTAATACCATCATCTACCACTGATCATTGAGTACAACAGGCAAATTGCTTTGACATTAAAACAGTATAGATGTAGCAGTGAGAACTGTATACATAACAACATAACAATATAAATAGAACATTTCTGAGTAGTCCACTGCAGGATAAATCTGGAAAACAAAATTAATGTACTATGCAAGTGAAATTATTTTGCTGTTGTTTACTTTCTGGCTCTCGTCTTCACAAGATGAAGGATAGAAGCTTCTGGAATCTGAGTGAAGTGGGCAATGGCGAGACTTGTTACAGAATTGAACAACAAGGCCGACCAAGCATATCTGAATGTTGGGAGAACCTAACTGCATCTTTTGTGTTTTTGTCAAGCAATGAGGCAAAATTCTTGCAGGGTAACTGAGTGGCCAATAAAAGGATATTACTGCTTGTTAAATGCCTTTTCACAGCCACAATTTACCTTATCAATATCCAGTTTCCTAACTTGCCAAATATGCTCAACATGCAACGTCAAATATTCTCGACATGGAAATCAGAGCAAGTACCTGGTGTCAATAGCTCATTGCTAGATGTGAGGAGTCTCCATGTTGCTTAGCACCAAACAATATCTCAGGTGACGATCCCTGGGCACCAGCCACACAGACAGCCTTCATCCATGGACACTGGCCTCCAGAATTGGCTAGGCTGCTGTGGCTATCTTGACATAGGAAACCTTGGCAAATAGCATTGAAAGGCTGCAGTAGAGCTACTTTCAGTGTCCAAAGATGCACCAAGCTCATGGAGAGGATCAGGCTGCTTCTCAGGACTGCTGACTTGCTCTCCTAGTGCGTGTTCACTTGGTGCCTACCTACACTGCCTGCACCATCTATGCCTTGTATTGCAATTCCATGTTGTGCCAACTAATGCAGTTATATAACCCGACAGTTTGCCTTGCTAGTCAGCAGTCCTCATTGAAGGGGGTGGGTATCTTGCTTTATGGCAGCGTGTTACATATCAATCTCACAGGTGCACCATGTGCCAGCAGCTTCTGTGGTAAGCGCACTGCACTTGGCATGTCTCAGACTCTTAGGGGAGTAGACTTCAACAAAGGCCATGGAGGTACCCTTCAGTCAGGGGTCCTGGCACAATAAATCAATGGCCACCTCCTCTACCAGTCCAGGAGATCGTATAAGATCAGGCGCCTGATCCCATGGGACCATGGTTTTCAGGTTTACGGGCTACAGGCTTGGAGGGAAGGGGGAATGATAATTGTGAAGTGGGTGGGCCAGCAGTATCTGCAAGGTGGTGGGGGATGAGGGGGGGAGTAGGGTAAAGCTTGGGTGGGAAGTGGTTCACATGGGAAGTGCATTTATCCACATTCAGGGTGCATCCTGGCTTCAAGGGAGGGCGAAGGCCGTGTATAATCAGTGACATGGCTACCTCATATCCCAGCAGCTAGCGGAGGGCAAGGTGAGCAAGTGGAAGCACATATGGAGGGGTTGGGGAGGTTTTGGGGTTCATGGGAAGGAGTTCTGGATGTATGGGGCCTCACTGACATGGAAAGGCTGAATCTGCATGGCATTGGTGGAGGAACGCTCATTGTCACCTCCCATCGTGCTGCAGGTTGCAATTATAGCTGTGACCACCCTGAGAGGTGGCAGGGCAGGTGTCTCCACCTTCTGAGGGAAGGGACTATGAAGTCCAGCGATGTAGGGAGTTTTAAAGAGAACCAATATTATGCACAGACACATGTATAGTACAGGCACTGCAAGTCCCCTCATTCCTTGCCATCCTCATGCATTAGATTTCTGTGTGCTGTACAACTCCCTGCCCCAGAGATCGCTGACCAACTCATTCAACACAAACTAGCCTTCCATCCAATGACTCTGTCTAAACTTCCCACTGCCTCGGGAAAGCAGACAACATATTCAAAGACCCCTCCCAACCTGAGTATACTCTCTTCCAGTGGACAGAAGATACAAATGTTTGAAAATACGTACCAATAAATTTGACAATAGCTTTGTGAGTTACTGATTATCAGACTTATGAACGGACCTCTTATATTTTAGAGTCGATCTTTCTCTGCACCTTCTCTGCAGCTGTAACACTATATTCTGCATTCTGCTCTATTACTCTGATGTATTTTTGTAAGGTATGGTCTATCTGGATAGCATGCAAAACAATACTTTTCACTCTGTCTCAGTACGTGTGACAATAATAAATCAAATCACAACACATTTGGACACAGACACCTGGGAAAGAATAGGGATGATGTAGGAAAAGTGTTTGTGCTATCAGCAGAACCCACTGCTCTGTATACACCATGTTCCTTTCGCTTCCAGATGCTGCAGCAGCCTCTCAGCACAGACATCGATTCCTGGTACATCCCATGTGCCCATGATGTTAGGCATCTTGCTGGTACAGCTACATTTCAGGGCCACACAGAGAGACAAACAAACAGATATCAGGTCAAAACAGTGCCATTTATAGAAACATAATGAATAATGGATAATGCATTGCCAACCACACCATCAAAATACCCACAATAGATTTCCTTTTTTCACTACCCTCACTACTTCTTAGTGTCATCTTTGGTTCTGCCACAGGTTTGGGGGAGCCTGCTCTGTAGTGGAGCCCAATGACCTGAGTCAGGCACCTCAGGGAGGCATGAGGGTTTGGATGGGCTGAATATACAGAGGGTCCGTTTGACAGAGGCAGGCCAACCCTCTGTGGAAGCAACTTTGAAAGGTCGGAATGGGGTCAGACATGGTGGGCTCGGCAACCAGTGGAGTGCCCTGGGAGGTGACTTCTGACAGGGCTGAGTATGGTTCCTCTTGCAGCAGTGTGCCTCTTTAACTGCCCCTCTCCTTGTATGAAGTGGGTGCCAGATTCTCTTCCCCTGTCACCATGCCCTCAGCCCTGAGGACCAACGGCTGGACCAATAGTATGCGTGCTGCTCCTGCAGACCCTAAGGATGCTGGTCCTGGCTCTCTATGGCAACCACTAACCTGTCCATGGAGGCCACTGCACTGCTGCAGCTTCTGGGTCCCATATGCCTGTTTGCTGCTGCTGCTCCTCCCTGTCCAAGTGGATGAAGTCTCTGATACTACGGGGTCCTCTCCAATCTAGGCCTGAGCTAAAGCCTGGTCTCTGACCATCTACTAAATGCCTTGAACCTGGGGAATTTCTTCCTGGGCCAGGCACGGGGCTGACTCTAATCTCCAGTATCTGCGGTACCCATTTCCGCCTACAAATTACATTAGCTTGTTCTTTGTTGCTACTAAGACAATTGGGAGACACTGATAAGACAATGGACCCCATTAAAATCCACTCTTCAGATTTCTCCAATCGAGACATTTTGTAAAAATGTTCATGCACAGGATGAGGGTGTCACTGGACATCCCTAATTGCCCAGAGGGTAATTCAGAGTGAACCACATATCTGGAGTAACATGTAGGCCAGATGAGGTAAGGATGGCAGTTTCCTTCTCTAAGGGCATTAATGTACCTTATCGGTTTTTCCACATTAGACTCTTAATCCCAATATTTATTATTGAATCCAAACTCCATAATTTGCCATGGCAGGAGTTGAATCCAGTACCCTGGAACATTAGCTGAGACTCTGGATTAACAGTCAAAAAGTGTGGTCCTGAAAAAACACAACCGGTCAGGCAGCATCCGAGGAGCAGGAGAGTCAACATTTCGAGATAATCTCTTCCTCAGGAATGTTCCTGATGAAGAACTTATGCTCAAAATGTTGACTCTCCTGCTCCTTGGATGCTGCCTGACCTTCTGTGTTTTTCCAGCACCACACTTTTTGACTCTGATCTCCAGCATCTGCAGTCCTCACTTTCTCCTTTCTGAATTAACAGTCCAATGATAAAATGACCAAGTCATCACCTCCCTAGTCTGACATCATTGGATTGACTGGAGCTTGATGCAGTCTCAGCATTAAATCTTACCCCAGGGTTTTCGCCCAAAGTTAACACTTGTACACTCATGTACTTAATCACATTTATCATTACCACATCTTTGGTCATATCTCTGACTTTACAAGTTCAGGAAATCTGCAAGTTTCATACTTCTTCCAGAATAAATCTTCTTCCAACTAAACTTGAGGTCTAGTGAGCTTAGTTCTGATCTTCAGCTTGTTTCGTCTGTAAATTGTCTCTTTGCTAGAGTAGTTTTTTTCATTTTTGGATGTCCTTTATAAAGGATGTTGTTCCTGTGAAACCTAGGTTTGGACCATGACCTCACTGGAGGACACTCAACCTCCAGCCTGTTCTTGACAGAGGTACCTTTCTCTGCTGAAACAGGGCGCTGCCCCCGATAACATTTGAGAGACATTAAATCTCATGAATTTCCAACACGGAAGATGACTGCTCACTGGAGAGTAGTCCTTTCTACTTTGCAGTTTTTTGAATTCCTTCTTTGTGATCTTGTCCTGAATCTGAGAATGCTTTGTTGGAGAATACAGCACATCCTAACTTTATCTAAGCAAATCAATTTTCAACCTGCAGGTGGAACTGTTTTGAAGTTTAAGTTGGATATTTTCATTCTCGTTCTGGGATTGTTGCAGTGATGCAGCAAGCATTTTGTCATGCTTGCTGCATCACTGTATGAGAAGATGTCTGTTTTCTTAATATGTATTTTCATAACATGTTCTCTGTCACTTACATTGATAACTATATATCGGACAACAAAGATTTTAAATATCTTCCTTGAACTTATTTCATCTTGTTGTCTGGCATCAAATTCCAGTCTGTTCCCACAATTTGTTTCACAGATGGTTTCCCTGGCTGAGCAGCTTCATTTCAAGATATGTCAATGATCCCAAGTGGGTTGTACATCTCATTCTTGTTACTTGTATCTTTTTCTGCTCGCAAACTTTGCTGATTTCTGTAAATTTTTTTTGAATTTAATAAAAATAGAAAATGTTTCCAGTGCCATTGTAAAGTCACAAATTTCCTTTCTGTTCACAGAATGAAACGATGCCAACATAAGTCGTTTCAATAGGGTTTTTTTTGGATTCCACTTGAATCTAAGAAGCCCAATTGAATCAGTAATGGTTAAAAACATCAAATTGTTTCAGAACCAATTGTTGTCTGACTGGCTTCTTTTTGAATAGAATCAGAATAACTTGGTTTCTCTTGATGTGGAGGAGCTGGTGGTGGCCTGGGGTGGACAAAGTTAAAAATCACACAACACCAGGTTATAGTTCAACAGGTTTAATTGGAAGCACTAGCTTTCGGAGCACTGCTCCTTCATCAAGTGGTTGTGGAGTATAAGCTTCTGCTCTGCAACCACCTCTTTCAATTATGAATGTGTTCTTAAAGTAGTGTAACTGTTAAAACTTGAAGAACATCATGGTAACTGTGCCTTTTTAAAAAAAATATGATGTCATAAGCCCTATTGATTATAAAAGTATATTTCCTTGTTCAGCCTGGCCTTTAGTATTTAAATTTGAAGCAGTTTTGTACTTTAAGAGCTGTTTTCTCCCAAAGTGACCAATCCTATGTTCTGTTTTAGCCCATCTCTGGTCACAAATCTTTCCGGTTTTTCTCCTGCCATGTCTTCCTATAAGAATTATTTACTACTCTTACGTTAAAGCTTTTAAATTCTTGTATCTCAGTGTTGAAGCAATCTCCTTCCTGTTTTATTTTCCTTGATCTTAAAACTTTTAAATTATGCAGCATACCAATGCTGTACTGTTTGAGGAACATAGGCCATTCAGCCCCATGAGGTCTGCTCTACCATTCAGTAAGATCATGGCTGATTTGTGGCCTAACTCCACATGGCTCCATATCCCTTGAAACTCTTGCTTTATAAAAAAAAGTCCATCTCAGATTTAACTTTGATAATTGAATGAGGGTTGACTGCCATTTGAGGAGGAGAGTTCCAAATCTCCACTACCCTTTGTGTATAGAAGTGGTTTCTAACATCGCTTCTGAATGGCCTGGCCCTAATTTTAGACTATGTCTCCAGGGTCTAGAATTTGCATCCAGGGAAAATAGTTTATCTTTCTTACCCTGTCCTTTCCTATTAATATCATGAAGACCTCACACAGATCACCCCTTAACCTTTTAATTTCTAGAGAATAAAGACTTAATTTGTCTAACCCCCGAAGTCCCAATATCTTCCTTGTAAATCTGTGTTGGGCTCCCTTCCTCAAATAACAACTTTGTACAAATGTACTGCTTTTGAGTGTTTTCCTGTGATTTTGTGGTCAACATGGAGGCTTCTTGCTTTCTGCAGCCAAATGAATGGCTTCACACATTCTAAGGACTTCTACACAATGCAGGCCCTCTCCTCACTTTCTCAAAATAAAGCCCCGAGTTTGCTGCTGTAATAAATCCTTCCTATCAGCACTGTGGTTTAAGTTATGGATCTCCTGCTCTTTTTGCCACCTCAAAAATCTTCTAAGTATCTTGTTCTGTTAGGCTCTGTCTGCTTTAGCTGTTAAATTGTTTCTTTTGTTACCGTAATTCTGTTGCACCAATTTCCAGAGCTATGACCTTGGCATAAGGTGCTCCTTGCTTGGTTTACTTCAAAAAATTCTTTCTGGTGTCTGTTTATTATGCTGGCCATACTTTGTGAGTTGTACATGCTCCTTTTTCTATTTACAATCTGCTCAGCATGATTTTTTAATCTAAGTTTCTTTCTCCCCTCATTGTACAGCTTTACTCACAGAGCTTTGCCTCTAATTAGAAATGATACTGCAGGTCCCTGCTTTCCAGTGGGATCCGTAAATGCCTGATACAAATAGCTTTTAAGTTCTTTGCAGTCCACATTGTTTCTTTTGTGCTTTTTATCAGTTCAGAAGAGAAGGCCTTAGTCTGTAATGTCGATGTGTCCTTATTGATATTTATGCACTTCCCTGTTGACTGTTTATTCAAGAGATTGTAGCTACATGTGGAAGTCATAAAATTGTAAAGTTTTTAAAGCTGCAAGCTCACTTTGTCCTCGGGAGATTTCTTCTCCTGTGTCCATCAAATGTTTTCACCATTGTTAAGCAACACCCACCACTGATCATTATGTTCTATATGTGGGCGGATGCATGCTGCCACCATTCCTCTTTTATTGACTGGATCTAAGGGCTAATTTGCTTCATAGCAATAGATGAACAACAGCCATAACAAGATGCTGTTGGTTGCATTGCAGTTATTAGTCACAAGTTACTCTTTCATGGAATACGAGTCTCACTGGCTCAGGCAGGATTCATTGCCTCTCCCTAATTGTCCAGAGGGTGGCTAAGAATCAACCACATTGCTGTAGGTCTGGAGTCACATGTAGACCAGACAAGCTAAGGATGGTAGATTTCCTTCCTTGAAGGACATTGGTATACCAGATGGATTTTACAACAATTGACAGTAGTCCCACGGTCACCCCTAAATTAGCTTTACCCTTATGTCCACATTTTTAAACTTAAGTTCAAACTCCACCAGATGCTATGGTGATATTCAAACTCATATCTTCAGAGCATTAGCCTAGCGTTCTGGATTATTAGCCCAGTGACATTTATACCTCTGCATGATTATTCCTAATGCTATTGAGTGACATAGATGGTGCATAAGTCCACCTTGAGATCAAGAGCTATTTTCCTAATTATCCCACTCAATATAATGATGATAGAGTCACAGAGTCATAGAGACGCACAGCATAATGCAGTCTCCAACATTAACCCTTTCAGAACCATTACCCTGTACAATATTCCCAGGATTTATTTCTAGGTGTTGTAATCATTTGTGAAACCAAAGCTATTTCATATTCTAATAATTTATAATACTGTGATTTACATGGTCATTACATTTTCATGTCTCAGTGTATGATTCTAATTAGTGGCTCTTTAATACTTCATACAAGCGAACTATATTGTGTGTCAGCCCTGGCAATAGCAAGATCAGATCTTTATTTAGGCTGGGTAGTGTCAATTGATTGTATTGGCAGAGGAACTCCATTCTTTAATGCCCAATGGACTTTGCCACTTTGTCCTTTCCTCAGATAGCCACATTGAGGCCAAATCAAGAGTTCCTCCTTCTATTCCAGCCAACATTCCCTCAACCCCTGCCCTTGCCTCATGAAACACCAGTCAAGACAGAAATGATATTCAGCTTTTCTAAATGATCAGTGTTATTAAATCTTGTTAGTTTTTCATAGTAGGGCAAGAACATTTGAATCTGACATTTAAGGATGATCAAAAGCTGAAGGGTTGGCAGGTGCTCAGAGAGCTGTCACCGTTTAAGCTGTGGATTAAGAAGAAGCCAGAAGGGGCTTGGTCTTAATCTATTTGAATCAGCAAAACGAAAAAAAAAAGACAAAATGGCAAAGTGAGGCTCTCTTTGAGTAACTTATGATCTTATAGGATTTATTTGTGGTCTTCAATCAGTTCAACATTCCGTGCTGTTCTTAATTATTTCAAATGTGCTATATTACATACAAATGCCATTTACTTTGGCTCAAGATATTTTGTCCAAACGGAATAAGAATTTACGGTTAATTTTCATATTTTTCATAGTGATTGGATCTAATACTTGTGACTTAGTGTGCAAGTGCCTTAATCCTTGACATGCAGTTTAAAACTACGCCATGAGTAATATCTGGGAAACAGATTTCCAGAAACAACACCAGCTGCTGAAATGTGGAGACATTCCATCAAAGAGCAGATTAAACATTAGGCTGGAATTGAGACTGGTTTCATGTTTTGTCTCGCATTTAAGAGACAAACCAAATTGTCAATGGGAGAAACTGACAGCGGTGTTGGGCACCAACTGTGGCTTTTGACCAGAGATATTTAACTTTGTGGAAACATTTGAAAGAGTGAGATTTGCAACTTCCAAGAATAATATACACTGCAAAGCCATTTTAAACACATTGATCTAGATTAATTCTAAGTTTTTCTTTAAAAATATATTCTTCTCTTTTCCCAAAGGCATTACATTTTGCTGCTGACTAAACACATAATTTTTTTTCCCAGTTGGCCATTCTTCAAGCACACACAATGTAGCTGCTTACTATTTGAACACAGAAGATGTCACACTTGAATTAGTCCCTCTTTTCACATGATATGTGTAGGCAATTACCAACCAAGGTTAGATGATCAGAACAGGATACTGTGTGGCAATAATTGTAATGGTAATTGTATGATCTCAGAAGATCCAATTACTTCTGCATGGCATTACCCAAACTCCACTCGTAACATGTGATCCTCTGAATAAAAAATATGAATGGGCCAATGGGCTGAGAAGTGGCAGATGGAGTTTAATTCAGATAAATGTGAGGTGCTGCATTTTTTGGGAAAGCAAATCTTAGCAGGACTTATACACTTAATGGTAAGGTCCTAGGGAGTGTTGCTGAACAAAGAGACCTTGGAGTGCATTCTGTTAATTCAGAAAGGAGAAAGTGAGGACGTAATGGGCAACTGTTTCACGCAGAGGGTGGTACGTGTACGGAACAAGCTGCCAGAAGATGTGGTGGAGGCTGGTACAATTGCAATATTTAAGAGGCATTTGGATGGGTATATGAATAGGAAGTGTTTGGAGGGATACGGGCTGGGTACTGGCAGGTGGGACTAGATTGGGTTGGGATATTTGTTCAACATGGATGGGTCTGTTTCCATGCTGTACATCTCTATGACTCTTTGACTCTAAAGCCTCAGTCCTGAACTTGTGCACAAAACCAAGATTGACCTGCCACAGCAGATCTCTCAGAGATATAGCCCTGTGGCTGAGTTGCTGCACTGGTACTCTTTGGCATGTCCAGATGGTGAGGTAATCAGTACCTCAGTGCTACCTGGAGTAGGGACTTGAATTATTATTGTCAATATTTCCCTCTGAAGCTGAAACGGAATAAATGATCCTTTCAATAATTTGTTACACATGTGTAACATAGCTGCCACCCTTGATATATAATAGCAGCGATTCCAGTCCACTGTGGGGTTGAGATTTTTTTGCCTTATAGGCTCAATAAGGGAGATTTTCACTCTTTTGCCTTTGTGAATACATATGAAGTACGCTGTGGAAGTTAATTGGGTGGGTGGAATCAATCATAAGGTAATTTATAAAAGCACTTTGATGCAACAATTAATCATCTTTTGTTCTGTTTTCTCATGTCCTTACTGTGCCAGGGTGAATGTCATGTTCCCCGCTTCTTCTTCTACTCTGCCTGTTCTTTATCACTACAAAATTAACTTTAATTGTTCGAGGGAATTCAAAATCAATATTGCAGACAGCAGAGGATCCACGTGGAAGAATTCATACAGCATTTTCAGTACAGTTTCTGAAAGCAACATAAGTCCATAAAACCTGAAGAAATAGGAATAGGAATAGGCCATTCGGCACCTTTGAGCCTGCTCCACCATTCAATAGGATCACGGCTTACCTGACAATCCTCATATCCACTTTCCTGCCTTTTCCACATAACCCTTGATAATTATCAAGAATTTATCTATGTCAACCTTAAAGCTACACAAGGCCTCTGCCCCCAGCTCACTAAACATGTGGATCCAACCATGGATCAGGCTATTTTGGATCTAGTGATGTATAATGAGGTAGGTTTAAAAATTATATTACAGTAAAAGATTCCTTCATTAACAGTGACCACAATATGGTAGAAATAGCTTTCAGTTTGAGAAGGAGCCACTGGATTGGAAACAAGTATGCTAAGCTTAAATAGGTGCAAATACAATAGAAAGAGGGTAGACTAGGATGGAGTGTTGAATGAGTTTACATGCAAAGACACTTGAGCAATAATAGCAAACATTTAAGAAAATATTTCTTAGCTCACGGCAAAGACAAATTCCATTGAGGAAGAAGGATTCTAGGCAGGGGATAAGTCAACCATGGTTAACCTGGGAACTTAAGGATAGCATTAGATTGAGAGAAAAAAAACATACAACGCAACAAAGATTAATGGCAATTAGAGGATTGGGAAAGTTTCAAAAAACAACCAAAAGAAAGAGGAGGGAAAAATGACCTTTACAAATAATATCAAGAAGGACAACAAGAGTTTCTTTAATTATATAAAAAGGGAGAAAGAAGCAAAGACGAATGAGACTGGGGAAATAATAACGAGGAACCAGGAAAAGGCAGAGGAGTTGAATAGATACTTTGCATCAGTCTTCACAGTAAAAGATACTAGCAGCATCCCAAAACTATTAAATATTCAAGAGGTGAAGGAGGACAGGAAATAAATACAATAACTATCACTTGAGAAAAAGTGCTAGATAACTAATGGGATGAAAGATGAATAAGTCCTCCAGACCAGATGGGATGTATCCTTGGACATTAAAGGTCATAGTTGCAGACATAGTGGATGCACTGGTAGCTAATTTTGCATGAGTACTTATATTCTGGAAAAATTCCAGAGGATTGAAAACTGACAATTTAATGCCTTGTGTTCCCCTCTTTAAACGAAAGAAAAACCAGGAATTGTAGGCCAGTTAGTAGAGCATTTAGAATCTATATTATGATAAGCAGAGTCAACATGGCTTCATCAATGGAAATCATGCTTGACAAATTTACTAGAATTCTTGAAGAGATAATGAGCAGGTTAGATACGGGGAAGCAGTGGATAAAATATATTTGATTTTCAGGAGACAAATCATAAGGAACTACAGATTAGTCTACTTAATAAGATTAGAGCATTGGTGTTTGCAGATAGTCTACCAGCATGGATAGTTGATTGGTTAACTAATACAAGACAGTTGAAATAAGCGAGGCATTTTTACAATGACAACTAATAACTAGTGGGTGCCACAGGGATCAGTGTTGGGGCCAGCCTTATTTATAATAAATATTAATGACTTGGAAGAGGAATGTGAATGCACTATAGCAAGGTTTGCGGATGACACAAAAATAGCTGAAAGGGCAAATGGTGAGGGTACACAAAGAGTCTGCAGAGGATTACAGATAAAATCCCTATTGTGTGGAAGCAGGCTATTTGACAATTTGAGTCCACACTGACCCTCCAAAGAACACCCCACCCAGACCCTATCCCCATAGCCCTACATTTCCCATGGCCAATCCACCTAATCTGCACATAAGACCCCAAGGCATAGGGGCAGAAATTAGGCCATTCAGCCCATTGAATCTGCTCCACCATTCAATTATGGCTGATAGGAACTCCATTTTTCCACTTTCTCCCAGTAAACTTTGATCCCTTTGGCAAGCAATGAACTGGGCTCCACAGCTTTCTGTGGCAATGAATTTTATAGATTCACCACTTTCTGGCTGAAGAAGTTTCTCCTTATTTCTCTTTTAAAAGGTCTTCCCTTTACTCTCAGTCTGTGCCCTCGATCTTTCGACTGTGGAAGTAAACCAGAGAGCTCAAAGGAAATCCACACAGACATGGTGAGGATGTGCAAACTCCACACAGACAGTCACCTGAAACTGGAATCAAACCTGGGTCTCTGACACTGTGAGGCAGCAGTGCTAACCACTGAGCAACTGTGCCAAGATAAGTTAAGTAAATGGATAAAAAACTTGGGCAGATAGATTATAATATGGGGAAATGTGAGTCATAGAGATGTCCAGCATGGAAACAAACACTTCATTCCAACCGGCCCATGCCGACCAGACATCTTAAATAAATCTAGTCCAACTTGCCAGCATTTGTACCATATCCCTCTAAACCCTTCTTTATCAAATATCCATTCAAATGTCTTTTAAATGCTGTAATTGTACCAGTCTCCACCACTTCCTCTGGAAGCTCATTCCATACATGCACCATCCTTTGCATGAAAAAGTTGCCCCTCAGGTCCCTTTTAAACTTTTCCCCTCTCACCTTAAACCTATGCCCTCTAGTTTTGGACCCCCTCGCCCAGAGAAACAGACCTTGTATCGTATCCATGCCCCTCATGATTTTATAGATCTCTGTAAGGTCACCCCTCAGTCTCCAACATTCCAGGGAAAATAGCCCCAGCCTATTAGCCTCTCCCTATAGCTCAAACCCTCCAACCCTAGCAACATCCTTTTGAATCTTTTCTGAATCCTCATAACATCCTTCCTCTCGAAGGGAGACCAGAATTTATGTTTTATTGTTCATTCACAGGATGAGGGCGTTGCTGGCTAGGTCAGCATTTATTGCCCATCCTTAATTGCCAGAGAGCAAATGAGAGTCAACCACATTGCTGTGGGCCTGGAGTTACGTGTAGGCCAGACCAGTTAAGGAGGGCAGTTTTCTTCCCTGAAGGAGATTAGTGAATCAACTGGAGCCAGAATTGCATGCAGTATTCCAAAAGTGGTCTGACAAATGTCCTGTACAGTATTAACAAAACCTTCCAACTCCTATATTGAATGCACTGGTCATTGTACTCATTGTACTCATCCCATTGTACTCTGAGGTAACCTTCTTCACTGTCCATTACACCTCCAATTTTGGTGTCATCTGCAAACTTACTAACCATACCTCCTACGTTCTGACCCAAGTCACTTATATAAATTACAAAAAACAGTGACCCAGCATGATGTACACTTTAGCAGGAAGAAAAGTGGGGGTGAATATTATTTAAATGGAGACCGACTACAAAAAACTCCAGAACAGAGGAGGCCATTCAGCCTGTCCAGTGCCTGCTAATTCTCTTTAAGAGCAATTCTGCTCTTCCCGTCCTCTCTCCTTTCTCATAGCCTGGCATGTATTTGCTCTGCAGTTGCTTATCCAATTCTCATTGAAAGCCATGACTAAACCTAGGACCACGACACTCTCAGGCAGTGCATTCCAGATTCTAACCATTTGCAGTGTAAGAACATTGTTTCTATTTTTTAACCATTGTTTTTCTTACCTGTCACCTTAAGTGTACAAATTATACTTATTCATTACAAGGAAACATGTTGTTCAGATGTTTTGTACTCAATGATAAATAATACTTGTAACAATTCATCAAATCTGAGATGTGTTTGTGTAAATGATGAGTCATAGGCTGAAATCAAATTGAAAGATTCCATTGTACATATGATAGGTAGAAATGAGTCATGTACTTGATGTCTTGTTAACTCCCCACAATGAAAGAATATCAAAAGGGAGAAGAAACATGTATCCTGAAAACCCACATGTAATTATAGAAGCATTTATGTATGGTTTGTGCCCTTCAGCAAGAATTTGTGAAGACATCAACTTTGCAGGGTCATGGTTAACAAACCTCTGCCATGAAACAATAAAACCTCAAATCCCATTTCTTCCCACCTGCACCTGCAGCTCAATTTCCCCGTAAGACATAGATAATATCAAGCCAACACCATAGTTTAGAAAGTTGAAAGAAGTTTGAGATGGAAACAATAAGCAGAGCTTAGAGCTGTCATTGTACTGGCACTAATTCAGTTCCTTTAAATCTACAGCAAGAATGGAACTTCATATCAATGCTGTCGGCATGAATTGAAGCTGTTTCTTACAGGTCAACAGGAATGAACAACTGCAAGAGTAATTAGAAGAATCAATTTCTGTTTAGATAAAGATTATCGCAGAATAGCCAGAAGCATTTGCCTGCTTTGATCTGTAGGGCACTCCCTTGTCTTCTTCAGAGCTAAAGCCAATGCATATACTTTCTCTATAAATGTAGTTACAGTAGTGTGAACTAACAGTGTTTTGCCTTTAGTAGGGCATTTCTATCTGATTTGACAATGCTGATATTACTTCAGCATAAAAATAAAATGTGGTTAATGTGGTTATGCAGAATCCGATAAAATATCGATTACAGCTCACTGTTATACACAAACATTACATTTACAGACACAGAAACATTTGAGGCAGTATTAAGCTATTTAGTCACCAAGAGAAGCACACTTCTATCAGCATGTCAAGCTTAAAGTGGTCCCAGCTAAGATGTGTTAGAGACTTTTATACTTGTAAGTGATATGCTATGATATTAGCAAGTTTTGAGAACATTTGTAGCTCAGGTTGAGGTTCTGGATGTAGGTTTACTCGCTGAGCTGGAAGGTTCATTTTCAGACATTTCATCACTATACTACTTAACATCTTTAGTGACCTCCAGATGAAGCATTGCTGATGATTCCTGCTTATATGTTTGGGTTTCTTTGGTTGGTGATGTAATTTCCTGTTCTATTTCTCAGGGGGTGGTAAATCGGGTTCAAGTCAATGTGTTTGTTGATAGAGTTCTGGTTGGAATTCCATGCTTCTAGGAATTCTCATCCATATCTCTATTTGTCTTGTCCTAGGGTGGATGTCCCAGTCAAAATGGTGTCCTTCAGGTTTAAACAACCACCAAACCTCAAACAGATCATTGTTCATAGCAAACTGCCTGGCTCTCAGGACAACACCACACAACCTTGTCACGGTGGACGCTGCAAGACACGGATACCACCATTATGCTTGGGGGCACCTCCCAAAATTTACATGGTAGATACTCCTGCGACTCAGCCAACATTGCCTATCTCATACACTGCAGGCAAGAATGCCCTGAGGCATGGTACGTTGGCAAGACCAAGCAGAGAATATGGCAACGGATGAATATGGCAACAGACACCACACAACAATCAACAGACAGGAGTGTTTCATCCCAGTTGGAGAACACTTCAGCGGACCATGATGTTCGACCTCAGACCTTTGGGTGACCATCCTCCAAGGCGGACTTTGGGACAGGCAACAATGAAAATTGGCCAAGCAGAGGCTGATAGCCAAGTTCGGTACCCATGGGGATGGCCTCAAGCTGGACCTTGGGTTCATGTCACACTGCAGGTGACTGCATTGCACTATACACACACACATAGACACGCCTACACACGCACATAGACAGACATACACACTCCTACAGATACATACACTCACGCAGACCCTCTCTCATACGTTCACACATACACTCCCAATTCACACAAGCACCCTCTCACAGACATATACCTCTTTACCCTCACACTTACAAATGTACACACACTCTCTCACAGACACTCATAAGCCCTGCCCACCCCCCAACACACACACCCACATGCACATGTACTTATATAAGTTTGTACATGCAGAATTAGATTTTACTTTGCTCAAAAACTGCATGAATTCATGTAAGATTCTGTAAATCCGTCTTTTAGATTAAAATGAGTCTGAACATTGTGGCACAGACAGTCTCACACAGGGCAGCACACACCTTAAATGCATTATCTGGGTTGACATGACACCAATTATTAAAGTTCACTTGAGAATGTAACGCTTAAATGTTCTGCGATTTGCTTATGAAAGAACTGAAACCAACATGCTCACTCTAAAAGATGAGATGCCTCACAAGCCAATCCAGATCTTTTTCAATATATAATTTCAGTTATAACACACTGTAAAATTTTGCTATAAATTCTGTGTCTTACGATCTTATACTCCACAACCACCTGATGAAGGAGCAGCGCTCCGAAAGCTAGTGCTTCCACATAAATCTGTTGGATATAACCTGGTGTTATGTGATTTTAACTTTGTACACCTCAATCCAACATCGGCACTTCCAGATCATATGCATGCAATAGATCAGACCAGTTTGGGAGAATAGGGTGCGGGCTCACAATTCACACCTTTATCCCTCACATGTGAAAATTAGGATCACCAGTAATGAGGGTGAGAATCCTGACATTAAGTCCCAGCTGTCATTGAAACACCATGACAATCCATCCCATTAATACCTTTACTCTTAACCTGAACCAGTTCCCTTTACCACAGCATCCTGAGCTGCAGAGTGCTCTATTTCAGAGACAGTAGTACTTTATTTTTGTAGTCCGGCTAAGTGATTGCGCAAGAAGCTGGCAGAAGGAATATAATATTCTTTTCAGATTCAAGGAATTATGAAATTACCAAGCAGGTGGGAAAACTAGAAAAGCAAAATTACTTTTGAAGGTTGAATGATGAATAAATGTGGGCATAGAACTATTTTGTATCCTTGTACATGATCACAGCAAGTAAGTCTCGAGGTTTAAGCAATTAGGAAGGTAAATGATGAGTTGGTCTTTATTACAACACAAATTGGAATAAAAGATGAAGGAAATCTTGTCATAATTATATAGAGCTTCAATCCTGTGGATTGAAGAGTGAGGCTTTTGCTCAGGAGTCTTTGACAAGGAAGTTGAGTGAAGTGATTACGCCACAGTTGAAGAGGGTGAAGACATGACTGCCAAGCTAGTTCAGTGTGCTACGTGCTGGATGTGGGAGGTCAACGACTCTGGTGGGTCTGGCTCGTATAAGTGTGGTAAGTGTGTGCACTTTCAGCTACTGACAGAGCATATTGCAGCACTGATGAAAGAACTCGAGGACCTTAGGCTCATCCGAGAGAACGAAATTTTTCTGGACAAGACCTTCTGCGAGGTTATTACACCAATCATACCAGAAGAGAGTAGAAGAGAGCAGACAATGAGGAAGGCAGAGAGGAGACAGGTGCAAGAGACCCCGGGAGAAGTACCTGTCAGGAACAAGTTGAATCTTTTGGAAACAGTAGAGACAGATGACACTGCCAGTCCGCGAGGCGGCCAAGTCTGTCAATCAAAAGTTGGCGCAGAGGCAGAGCGGAAGAGCCGGACATCGCACAGAGCCGTGGTAATAGGGAACTCCATAGTGAGAGGAACTGACCGGGGTTTTTGTGGCAGCAGGCGGCACTTAAGGATGGTGTGTTGCCTTCATGGTGCCAGGATTAAAGACATCACAGACAGAGTGCAGGAAATCCTCAAGGACGAAGGTGAAGAGCCAAAGGTGGTGGTACATGTCGGCACAAATGATGTCGGGAAGAGGAGGAGGAACATACTACAGTGGGACTTCGGAGAACTAGGAAGAAGGCTGAAAAGCAGGACGTCCAAGGTGGTTATCTCCGGTTTGCTTCCAGTTCCTCGGGCTGGTGAGGCCAGAAACAGGGAGATAATGGACTTGAACTGGCTGGGGAACTGGTGCAGGAAGCAAGGATTTAAATTCTTGGATCACTGGGGTATGTGTTGTGGTAAGCATAAATTCTACAAGAGAGACAGTTTGCACCTTAATAGGTTAGGGACCAGCATTCTGGCAGGCAGGTTTGCCACTGCAACACAGCTACGTTTAAACTAAGTAGCGGGGGGGGAGGGGAGGGGACAAACTGGATGTTTAAGAAGGAAATTGAAGGGAAAGTTAGAACAAGAGAAGTCAAGAAAGACAACTGTATCAATGAGGCAGAAAACTCAGAAAGGGATCATGCTGTAAGGTTGAGTGAAATAGAAGTTGTTGGGAAGGGTGAGGGCAGTAACAAGTTAAAAATACTATACATGAATGCACAAAGCATTAGAAATAAGATGGATGAGCTTGAGGCTCTTTTGAAAATTGGCAGATACGATATTGTGGGGATAACTGAGACGTGGCTTCAAGTGGACAGGGCCTGGGAAATGAATATTCAAGGCTACACGTGCTATCGTAAGGACAGACTGACGGGCAGAGGGGGTGGGGTGGCCATGTTGGTAAGGGATGATATTCAGTCCCTTGCGTGGGGGGACCGAGAATCAGGGGATGTAGAGTCAGTGTGGATAGAGCTGAGAAATATTAAGGGTAAAAAGACCTTCTTCAGAGTCATCTACAGGCCCCCAAACAGTAATCTGGATGTCAGATGTAAGTTGAATCAGGAGCTGAAATTGGCCTGTCGCAAAGATGTTACTACAGTTGTTATGGGGGATTTCAACATGCAGTTAGACTGGGAGAATCAGGATGGTATTGGGCTTCAAGAAAGAGACTTTGTGGAGTGCCTCAGAGATGGATTCTTAGAGCAACTGGTGCTGGAGCCGACCAGGGAGAAGGCAATTCTGGATCTGGTATTGTGCAACAAACCAGAATTGGTCAGGGACCTCGAAGTGAAGGAGCCATTGGGAAGTAGTGACCATAATACAATAAGCTTCAATCTGCAATTTGAGAGGGAGAGGGTACAATCGGAAGTGACAATATTTCTGTTGAATAAAGGGAATTATGGAGTTATGAGGGAGGAGCTGGCCAAAGTTCAATGGTGCAATACCTTAGCAGGGATGACAGTGGAGAAACAATGGCGGATATTTCTGTGTATAATGCAGAAGTTGCAGGATCAGTTCATTCCAAAAAGGAAGAAAGATCCCAGGAGGAGGCATGGGTGGCCATGGCTGACGAGGGAAGTTAAGAAACATATAAAGTTAAAAGAGAAAAAGTATAACATAGCAAAGGTAAGTGGGAAAATGGAGGACTGGGAAGCTTTTAAAGAACAACAGAGGATTACTAAGAAGGAAATATGCAGAGAAAAAATGAGGTACGAAGGTAAACTGGCCAATAATATAAAGGAGGATAGTAAAAGCTTTTTTAGATATGTGAAAAGCAAAAAAATGGTGAAGACTAAAATTGGGCCCTTGAAGACAGAAACAGGGGAATATATTACGGGGAACAAAGAAATGGCAGAAGAATTGAATTGGTATTTCAGATCTGTGTTCATTGGGGAAGACACAACAATCTCCCTGAGGTAACAGTGGCTGAAGGACCTGAACTTAAGGGAATTTATATTTGCCAGGAATTGGTGTTGGAGAGACTGTTAGGTCTGAAGGTTGATAAGTCCCAGGGGGCCTGATGGTCTACATCCCAGGGTACTGAAGGAGGTGGCTTGAGAAATCGTGGATGCGTTGGTGATTATTTTCCAGAGTTCGATAGATTTGTGATCAGTTCCTGCGGATTGGAGGGTGGCTAATGTTATACCACTTTTTAAGAAAGGTGGGAGAGAGAAAGCAGGAAATTATAGACCAGTTAGTCTGACCTCAGTGGTGGGAAAGATGCTGGAGTCTATTATAAAGGATGAAATTACGACACATCTGGACAGTAGTAACAGGATTGGTCAGAGTCAACATGAATTTATGAAGGGGAAAATCATGCTTGACTAATCTTCTGGAATTTTTTGAGGATGTAACTCTGAAGATGGACGAGGGAGATCCAGTAAATGTGGTGTACCTGGACTTTCAGAAAGCTTTTGATAAAGTCCCACATAGGAGGTTAGTGAGCATGGTATTGGGGGCAAAGTACTAACTTGGATTGAAAGTTGGTTGGCTGATAGGAAACAAAGAATAGTGATAAACGGCTCCATTTCCGTTCAGGGATCAGTACTAGGACCGCAGCTTTTTACAATATATGTTAATGATATAGAAGATGGTATTAGCAATAACATTAGCAAATTTGCTGATGATATGAAGCTGGGTGGCAGGGTGAAATGTGATGAGCATGTTAGAAGATTACAGGGTGACCTGGACAAGTGAGGTGAGTGGTCAGATGCATGGCAGATGCAGTTTAATGTGGATAAATGTATGGTTATTCACTTTGGTGGCAAGAACAGGAAGGCAGATTGCTACCTAAATGGTATCAATTTAGGTAAAGGGGCAGTACAGAGGGATCTGGGTGTTCTTGTACACCAGTCAATGAAGGTAAGCATGCAGGTACAGCAGGTAGTGAAGAAGGCTAATAGCATGCCAGCCTTCATAACAAGAGGGATTGAGTATAGAAGCAAAGAGGTTCTTCTGCAGCTGTACAGGGCCCTGTACATTTCCTCTCTCTGTCTCTGTTTCTTGGTCAATAAATGCTCTATTGTCCTGTTGATTAAGCTGCGGACTCTGTTCTGCAGGATAACACTCAGTAAACAGTTTCTCTGAGCTTTCATAATTTATTTCAAGGTGCAAGTGTCTAAAGGAGATTAAAGATTCAAAATAAGTAATGTCTCACATATTTATTATAATATAGGTTACATTACAGAAAAGTCAAACAACAAAAGTGCAGGTTCAGTGCCATGCTTAACCACACCGGAAAGCTCAAACAACAATGAGTCAAACCTTTCTCAGTGCACTATTTTGAGCACTAATTTGTTATGAAGAATAAAACTAAGATTGGTTTTACCTTTCGGTCTAAAACACTGATTGGTTATTCACATTTGAGATAGATAAAAGTCCTTGCTGGAATCCCAACTCAGATTTACCTCTTAACATTTTATTCTGGCTTGTGAACTTTCACAACTAACTTTCACAGAAGGTACAGGTTCTCTGGGGAAGTCATAAAAACTAGAGGACATGTTGTGCCTGGACTTCCAGTATTCCTTTCCACAAAGACCTACATGAAGAACTATGCGTGGGATCATGGGTACCTTCATTTTTAATGTACTAAACCATGGATTTTTGTTCTGATCTTCACTGATTCAGATTTACATATATGGCACAGTTCAAAATCACAATGTAAGTTTTTAGATTAGATTACTTACAGTGTGGAAACAGACCCTTCGGCCCAACAAGTCCACGCCGACGCATAACCCACCCAGACCCACTCCCCTACACCTAATACTACGGGCAATTTAGCATGGCCAATTCACCTAACCTGCACATTATTGGACTGTGGGAGGAAACCAGAGCACCTGGAGGAAACCCACGCAGACACGGGGAGAATGTGCAAACTGCACACAGTCAGTCGCCTGAGGCAGGAATTGAACCCGGGTCTCTGGCGCTGTGAGGTAGCAGTGCTAACCACTGTGCCACCGTGCCGCCCAAGTTGGTCAAATTTGCAAGCACCACTAGTTTGGAAAGGCAGTCTATAGGTTCCTTATGGGAGGATGAGTTGAATGGTCTTTTATGCTCAAGATAAATAATTGCAATAATCATTTTTGAAATATCAACAATGCTGTTTTTTAAAACATATGTTTTGAAAACATTTCTAAGATAAAGGTGAAAATATCAATGAAAAGTAAAATTTTGATCCTTCCTTCCTCCTCATACTAAACTAAATGATGACCATTTGTAAACAAGACAGAGTTAAAAATCACACAACACCAGGTTATAGCCCAATAGGTTTATTTAGAAGCATGAGCTTTCAGAGGAGCAGTACTCCGAGAGCTAGTGTTTCCAAAACAACCTGTTCGACTATAACCCGATAATGTGTGATTTTTAACTTTGTCCACCCCAGTCCAACACCGGCTCCTCCAAATTACTATAAACTAAACAAGGAATACTTGTCTCCCTTAATGCTATAAATTACAAGATTTAAATCCAAGATCCAGATATTAATGCAAATTATTCTCGGATTAAACCAATACTGGGAAACAAGTTGTTAATAAGCATCTTTGATGCCTGATTTTACATGTGGCCACAGAGGCAGTTAGTAAAAAAAAATTTGATTGATTTGTGCACTTAACCATGCAATCTGATCTGAGTCCATAATACTCACGTATATATATTTGTTTTGACCAAGTAACACGGACACAACAGAACATGATTCAAAGCTTTAAGAATAATTTTGAACCATCTAAATATATGTTGTTCATAAGACTGCTTGGTGAGAACTGCAGTAACTCAATGCAACAATAAATAAACTGACAACATTCAATGTACAGTTTCAGCAAAACGCACCAGTCAGCTAATAAAGCATAGATTTTCACCAGATTACACCAATATTTTCCAAACTACATACAATAATTTAAGAATTCTTTAAAACTTTTCAACCATTTCTCAAAATCTCCTGGGAGACTGGATCATTCTTAAATGCCTATCAATCTTACTTGTACAGATCTCAATAAAAAGGAGTACAATGGTGTACTGATTAAATTGTTGGTTTGATAATCTAGAGACTTGGATAAGTAATGAGTTCCAATTTAGGAATGTGAATTCAGATCCTTGTAAAAACATGGGAATAGTCGAAGATGATGCTGGTATCAGTAAAAAGTGTGTGTGAAGTTGGATTGTTATAAAATCACACTGATTACAGTCATTCAGTGATGGTAGGTACCTGCTTTGTAACGGATCAGATCTCTGATATTACCATGTGGTTGTATCTAACCATTACAGTTCTGGCCATCAACACTTACTCAGGGAAAACAAGTGATGGCTACTAAATGCCAGCTTGGCCAGAGATGCTTATATTGGAAGAATGATGTTTTAAAGGTTGGAAGACCCTCCACATACTCTAATTATTGACATTAGCTTTTAAAATGCCCTGCCTTTCCAGATTAGTTTACAGTCACAATAGGTTCGACAATGGAAATATCGGTCCTTGCTGAGTTGGTGTTAAACCTCAAGTTTTGAGCTTGATTGTTTCTCTTTTGGCTTCTGTCTTCAATCCATGCCTGCCTGTAGGGAGGAGATACACAAGGAAGGGGTTGTGAGTGGGTGACCCTTTGCCTTTTGCACATGTCCAGCAAGGATTTAAGTTCACCTCGAAAATTTGCATTAAGCCAGCAATAGATGAAGGGATTGTAGCAAGTACTGCTCATGGCGAACCAATGGAAAGCAAAATATATGGCATTGTTGGTGTTGATGGCCTTGCTGGAGATGAGTACAACATAACAGTTCAGGGGAAACCAACAGACGGCAAATACTACCACCACGAGCATCAGCATCTTCAGGGTCATTATCTTCTTGCGTCTGTGAGCAAAATACTGCTCTACAGTGATGTCTCCAATAGCATTCCGCAGCCAGAGCTTCTTTGCCACAGTTGTGTAGGCTACAGTTATAATCAGAAGCGGCAAAACATACAGGAGAATGAAAGTCGACAAGTCCATGTACTTCCAGTACAGATCAGCTGGCTGCGGGAAATTGTGGAGACATAAACTTCGCACTTTTTCTTTCCTGGAACATAAAAAAGATGAGTGATTTCCTTCATGATAACGAAGTAGGCAGTAGCACAACGTGGGCGATATCATGTAATCTACAGTGATTGAATCCAATGATCGCAAATAAATTTCTGTCCACAATGAATGCTCACATTAATGTGACTTCGAATCTCTCATCATATGATCACACGAGGATGCTACTGAATGGAAATGAGAGCCTGGGCTGTCAACTATGCTTTTAGCTTTAGTTCTAAGTTTTGATTAATTAGCAACTCACTGATTACTCTACTCAATATTATTCAATTAATGTCAAAATGTGTGTCGTTGGATAAGCACAGCCGATCAGGTAGCGTGTAAGGAGCAGGAGAGGCGACGTTTTGAGCATAAGCTCTTCATCAGGCATTCCTGATGAAGAGCTTATGTTCCAAACGTCGAGTCGCCTGTGCCTCGGATGCTGCCTGACTGCCTGTGCTTTTCCAATGCCACACGCTTTGACTCTGATCTCCAGCATCTGCAGTCCTCACTTTTTCCATTGTTCAATTAGTGCCAACTAGTGCCATGTGTCAGCCTCGGCACAGTGACAACACTCTCACCTCTTGCTCAAAGAGTGTAGGTCCAGCACCCAGTGCAGAGACTTGAGGACATATCCTCAACTGATGGGGCCATACTTTTTTTTGGGTGGAATATTAGGTAGAGGCTGTCATCGTGATACAATTTGAAGAACAGCACTGCAGTTTTCCCAAACTTTTGCCAAACATTTACCCCTCAGCTGACATCTAAAATAGATAATCAGGTAATTAATTTCATCATTGTTTGTGATATTGTGCCAGTGTTTAACTTGCCCGCATGTTTTCTGCAATATTGAAATACCTCAAAAGGGAAAAAAAATGGCTGTGCAGTGCTTTGAGGTGCCTAAAAGTTGTGAAAGGCGCTATATAAAATATTTTCAGTATGGTTCATCAAGAGCTTTAATATGTTTTCAATTCTGTCCTCTCCTCTGTTATCAGAAGGTATGAATTATTTGCTGATGTTCAAGTTCTGGGGAACTAGATGCCATCATCAGTTAGTTTTGTTTATGTGTGAGCCTAGATCGCAATAACAATAAAGAGGTTATTTAGCCAACACCAGCTCTGTTCTCTGTTCTCCAAATCATTTGTCTGCACGTGTTTGCTTTCCAGGAATGTTACCAATATGGCTATTACATTGGCATCCATCTGGCAATGTGGAACATTATCCAGGTTTGTTCTATGCACAAAAAGCAGATCAAAGCCAATCTGGCCATTTACTGACCCATTGGTCGTCTCTCAAATGTCAAAGTTACAGAAGTTTTCACAGACAGTGCTATCAGGCCACACTTACAAAGCAATGCTCACTGATACTCAGTTTACATTCCACTCAGCTTTGGTCCAAACATGGACGCTAGAGTTGGGTTCAAGCATTGAGCTAAGAGTGACTGCCCTTGACAATAACGCAGCAATTGACTTAATTTTGACAAGCAGGGGCCCTAGATATTTTCTAATTAGTCTGTTCAGCAGAGATGTTATTGCACACCTCAGAAGCAAATGGGATTTGGACATGGGCCTCACCAACAAAGGAAAGAACATCAAATTCTCTCTTCTTTAACTGATTTCTGGAACCATTCTTGTAAACCTTTTCTGCACGCTGTCCAATTTGTTCACAAGTGCAGCACCCTGTACTGTACATGATACTCCAGCTGATGTCTGACTAGCAGTTTATACAAATTCAGCAGTACCCCATTGCTCCTGTCCCCTCTTCGGCAATAAAGGATTCTGTATGCTGTTATAACTGATCGCTGTACCTGCTCCAGCACAACTTTTAGCACAGTACCATTTATTGTGTTTTGTTCCTCTATGTTCTTTCTACCAGAAGGTAGCATTTCACACATCTGAAATAAAATCAGAAAATGCTGAAAAAGTATTCAGTAGATCTGGCAGTATCTGGCCTCTGCTTCTCACTTCATAGATATTGCCAAATCTACCCTGTGAATTGCAACATTTTTTTTGCTTTAATTTATTATGATGATAAACTTGGATCATCTGAGAAATATCAACAACCCACTGTGCTGGATGTTGTCCCAAATCTTAACAACTTGTTCTTGACACTCTCTTCCTATTTCCTACAGCTCTCAATTTTCTCCTCTGTGACTCCCAAAGATTGGTAATGCACTGAAGCTTAGCATGCTCTTTCTGCGTATATATGAGCTTATAAAAATTATACTTCAATTGCATCTGGTCTTACTTCTGTGGCAATTTTGTTTGACTGAACAGAAAATACATGGAGAAAGGAATTGGCATACTCTCCATATGCTTTCGGATGGATGCCTGCATCTATAACATAGTGATCAGCTTTCAAGTGCAGGCAAGCATTCTTTCTTTAGGCAACTATGGCTGACCCTTAATTCAGGAAATGTACACAATGATGTGTTTCATAGAATCCCTATAGTGTGGAAACAGGCCATTCGGCCCAACAAGTCCCTGACCCTCCAAAGAGTAACCCACTGAGACCCATTCCCCTACATGTATTCCTGACTAATGTACCTAGCCTACACATCCTGAACACTATGGGCAATTTAGCATGGCCAATACACCTAACCTGCACATTTTTGGATTGTGGGAGGAAACCGGAGTACCCAAAGAAAACCCACACAGACACAGGGAAAATGTGCAAACTCCACACAGTGGAGAATGGAATCGAACCTGGGCCCCTGGTGCTGTGAGGCAGCAGTGCTAACCACTGAGCCACCATATGAGGGGAAAAATATACCCTCATGATTCCAGATATTCCTTATGCATTTAAAGTTGTTACATTCACCCACTTACTTACACTGCAAAGATATGTTAAGTAGTGGTATAAGTTAGCTCTATATCATGCTTTCTAATACCATCAAATTTGTGCCTTCATTTAACATGACCAACATGATAGGTAATTAATGGATGGTGGAGGTAGTGTGACTGTCCTGGTCAACTCCTTCCATTGTGCCTGGACAACTCGACGGATGGGGCATCCTCTTTTGCTGCCTTCTTAACCTTATTTCCATTAATCATTCCTCCACCACCACCATTTGAAGACGTGGGAGCTCTTCCTACTGTTGAAACCTTTCCTCTCGAACAGTGTGCTCATGTCAATTCTTGTGACCTTTCACCTGCTGTGGTATACTTTCTGAATTACAAAATGCCCAGGATCCTCTTAAATCTGGCACTGTGACCTGAAGGATTACTAAAATACATCTTTGTTGGATGAATAAGGGACTTACTGCTGTCTTGGATCTTTACTTAAAATATTAAGAAGATTCTTATGTCTGTTTTTGGTTAACTGTCAATTCTATCGAGTTAACTAGTGTTTCTCTCCATGAGGCCTACTATGTTTTCTCATATTATTATAACAAACTTGTCTTTTTATCTACTTACCATGCCCTCATGGACCCCCTGTTGTTAGATGCCAGCTGAATTGTGTTACTCACTATACCCCAAAGAACAAAGAAAATTTACAGCCCAGGAACAGGACCTTTGGCCCTCCAAGCCTGAGCCGATCCAAATCCACTGTCTAAACCTGTCACCTAATTCCTAAGCATCTGTATCCCTCTGCTCCCCATCTACTCATGCATCTGTCCAGACGCACCTCAAATGAATCTACCGTGCTTGCCTCGACTACCTCTGCTGGCAACGCTTTCCAGGCATCTACCACCCTCTGTGTAAAGTACTTGCCGCATGTATTCCCCTTAAACTTTTCACCTTGAAAGCGTGACCTCTCATTATTGAATCCTTCACCCTAGGAAAAAGCTTATCTCTATCTACCCTGTCTATACCCTTCATGATTTTGTAGACCTCAATCAGGTACCCCTCAATCTCCTTTTTTCTAGTGAAAACAAACCTAACCTAATCAGCCTCTCTTCATAGCTAGCACCTTCCATACCAGGCAACATCCTCGTAAACCTTCTCTGCACCCTCTCCAAAGCATCCACATCCTTTTGGTAATGTGGCGACCAGAATTGCACACCGTATTCTAAATGTGACCAAACCAATGTCTTGTACAAATTTAACATGACCTGCCAGCTCTTATACTCAATACCCCATCCTATGAAGGCAAGCATACTATATGCTTTCTTGACCACTCTGTGGAGCAACCTTCAGGGTACAATGGACCTGCACTCCCAGATCTCTCTGCTCATCAACTTTTCCCAATGCTCTTCCATTTACTGTATAATTCGCTCTAGAATTAGACTTCCCAAAATGCATCACCTCACATTTGCCTGGATTGAACTCCATCTGCCACTTCTCCGCCCAACACTCCAGTCTATCTATATTCTCCTATACTCTTTGACAGTCTCCTATGCTTTCTGCTACACCACCAATCTTCGTGTCATCTGCAAACTTGCTGATCATACCAAAAGTGCCCTCTTCCAGATCATTTATGTATAACACAAACAACAGTGGCCCTGCACTGACCCCTGTGGAACACCACATAATATGTGCCCTCAGTGTGGCAGATATGGGGAAGCCGGTGTGCCACTTTGCAGACAGGGAGCAGAGGACCCTGCTGGATGAGGTGGTGCAGAGAAAGGGATGTCCTCTTGCTCCAGGACTGACAGAAAATGCAAAGCCAGCCCGGTCCGAGGGTACCAGCAGTCTCAGCCATCTGGAGATATGAAGTAAGGTTTCAGTGATCTTCACTGCACGGCCTGGGTTAAGTGCCAACATCTTCTCTTCATACTCACTCTCTCTGCTACTTCACTCACATCCCCCTCAGGCTGGTGATCTATCCTTCTCACGATTACAGAGAGTATCTTATTTCACTCGTTGTCAACCTCTGCAAACCCCATCCCTTCTAATCCTAAATGGCCTCTGCACTGCCTACTCACTCACTCAGCAGATAGCGTTCAGCACCAATAGCTGTTGCAGCTGGGTTCATCCCACTCAATCTTTTCTCTTAACCTTGGAAAAAAGAGCTCACAGTGGGGCAGAGAGAGTCAAGATTAAAGATCAGCAGCCCGTTATAAAAGTTTATAATATCCTGAGGGGCATAGATAACGTGAAGAGCAAGGCTCTTTTCCCTGAGGTGGGGGAGTTCAAAACTAGAATGCATATTTTTATGGTGAGAGGAGAAAAGAAACGAGGGACAACTTTTTCTTATAGACAGCAGTTAGTGTGTGAGATGAACTACCAGAGGAAGAGGTGGATGCAGGTCCAGTTACAACATTTGAAAGACATTTGGATAAGTACATGAATAGGAAAGGTTGAGAGGGATATGGGCCAAACACAGACAGGTGGGATTGCAGAACAACCTCGATTATCAGAACGAGATAGGCGGAGAGCATTTAGATCAGATAACACTCAGGGTTCCCGTAGTGGCGGTAATAGCAGGGACAGTGTTCCCGAGGTGACAGTAAAAGCAGGAACAGGGTTCCCGTGGTGATGGCAATAGCAGGGACAGTGTTCCTGTGGTGGCTGCTGTAGCAGGGATAGTGTTCCTGTGGTGATGGCAATAGCAGGGACAGTGTTCCCGTGGTGATGGCAATAGCAGGGACAGTGTTCCCATGGTGGCTGCAGTGGCAGGGACAGTGTTCCCGTGGTGATGGCAATAGCAGG